>NC_066547.1:4259459-4339459 GCF_024679095.1 Eriocheir sinensis | reverse complement strand
ATAGTGTGACACCTGGCGACACCTGAGTCATTTGTAACACGTTATCCTCTCCTGCCTCACCTTTACCCTCCCAGACCGCTTGACCGTCCGCGAGTCAATACCAAGAAGTGAAGATTGAGTTATTATATTATTTGCTTTTGTTTATTTTCCTTTTATTTTTTTTGCTGGTAGTTATCTTCTTTGCCCTATGCCTTATTTATTTGATTCTTCATTGGTAGTTATTTTCTTTGTTTTTTTCTCTTCCTTTCTTTAATTCTTTAGTGTTAGTTATCTTATTTCTTTTCCTCTTAATTTTCTTCTTTATTATTGAGGATGCATTCACCTTATCATGTCGTAAATTATCTTCCTTTCTTCTTTCTTTTCTTCTTTTTATGAGGATTTATTTATGTTGTCACGTCGAAATTTGTCTTCTATTCTTCATTATCTTTTTTTTCTTCTTTATTATGAGGACTTATTTACGTAAGCATGTAGTAGGTGATCTTCTTTTCTTCATTATTTTCTTCTTTTGTTGTGAAGATATATTTAAGTTTTCATATTGTTAAGCTTCCATTTGTCTTCCTCTAAAATTAATAATGTTATGCCTTTTGTCTTCTCTCTTCTTTTAGGGTTTATCTCTTCTTTGTGAACGTTTTAATATGGTACGAAAGCCTTCCTGTGCTCTCTTTTCTGCCTGTCATTATTTATTGCTTTTACATGTTCAGTTTCCATTTGTCTTTCTGTTTAGTGTTCATCTTTTCTCTGGGGCATTTTAATACGGTTTGAAAGTCTTCCTGTGCTAAGCTGTCATCATTTATTGCCTCTCCAGGTCGTTGTGTTTCCATTTGTCTTCATCTAAGTTTAATAATATTTTTCTTCTATATCTTTCGTACTCCTATCCAGTTTTTTTTCTTATTATTATTCGTAGGTTCAATATCTCACGAAAGACACCTCGCCGTACTTAGCTTTTCATTTTTTTCTGTTGTTGTTGTTGAGCTCCATTTGTCTTCGTCCAAGTTTAATAATGTTTCGCCTGGGTTTTCATTTTTTCTCTCCTTGATATTTCCTCGTGGTTATTTCTTTCCTTTCTCAGGGTTTTAATATTCCACGAAAGACATCTCTCGTACTTAACTTTACTTCGTTACCTTGGAATATGTGCTTTTAGTTTTTCTGGACTACTTTCTTTTTATCTATATTTCTTTTCCTTGGTTTCTTTATTTTCTTGTTCTTTTAACGTTTCTTTTATTTCTATTTCTATTCATCTATCTATTTGTCTTTAGCTATCTATCTGCCTATGTTTGTCTGCGTCTTTGTCAGTCAGTCTCTCTGTATCTTTCCTTCTGTTTTTTTTATTTATTTATTTCGTTCTTACCTTTTCTTCCTCTCCCTCTGCTGTTTCTCCTCTTCCTCATTTTTTTCTACATATCGGAAATTTCTCCTGTATCATACTTTACGTTTTTTTGCTCTTCCTTTCCTCGCTCTTTCTCTTTTCATCCACTTTCATCTCAATCTTTCACATGCTGCGATTCTATTTTTTGCTCATTTTCTGCGTTTCTCAATAGCTTCCTAAATTCATGTTCCTTCTATTTTCCCTCCACCCTTTCTTCCCTCCCTTCCTTCCTCATTTCCTCCACTCTCTCCTTCTTTCCCTCTGTCTCCTTGCTCACACCCCCTCCTCCGTCTCATCCTCTCAAAACATTTCCTCATACACTCTCATAAACACATTTCCATTTCACGAAAGAGGAAAAAAAATAGTTCAGAATTTTTGGCTTCGCATTTTTCCTCTCTTTGCCTCTCCTCTCGCCTTATAGAGTAGGTCTAATGGCTCTATCTTTTCTTAATGTATCTAGACTCGAGTTTTCCCGGAATTTTAAACAACAGGTAAACTTACGTAATATAATGGGAGAGAGAGAGAGAGAGAGAGAGAGAGAGAGAGAGTTTTGTTTGGCTTTCGTTGGGAAACTTGTCTGTTGTTTGTTAGCTTGTTGAGAATATATTTTGCTTTTAGGTGTGGAAGTTGCTCCCTTTTTCATGCCTCCCCTCTATATCTCGGGGAAGGGAGGGGAGTGGAGGGAAGTGGAGGGGAGTGGAGGAGTGGAGGGAAGGGAGAGCAGGTGTGAGGTGTGAAGTGTTTGAAAGTTAAGAAGTGCATGGAGGTGTGAGTCACTCGTGTGTGTGTGTGTGTGTGTGTGTGTGTGCGTGTGCGTGTGCGTGTGCGTGTGGAAAAGTTGCTGTCGGGGAAGAGTTATGTGTTTGTTGTGTACGCGTTCCACCAAAATGGATTTGCCATGCACTGATAAATTTGATTAGTGAAAATAACAACTATATTACGACAGCAGCGGCAACAACAACTACTATTACTACCACCTTTACTACTACTACCACCACCTTTACTACTACTTTTTTTTTACAGCAGAGGAGACAGTGCAAGGGCGTAACAAAAAACAATAATGAAAAAAAAAGCCCGCTACTACTACTACTACTACTACTACTACAACCAACACCACCATTACCATCACCAACACCAAAGCAATCACCATACATTCCATCTCTCAGACAGCATACGTATCGCAACCACCACCATTACCACCACCACCACCACACTCAGCGCCAATCAGAACTCTTCCTCCTCCCTGATTGCTGACACTTTCCTCCCTGTCCTCCTCCTCCTCCTCCTCCTCCTGGGCGTGAAAGTTATGCTCTCATTGGGATGCTGGTGACACGCTGCCAATCTTCTTCCTCTCCTCTCCTTACCAAGCATCATCTTCTCTTGTCCTTCTATCTCTTCTTTTTGTGATCTCCCTTTCCTTCTCTCCTTCTTGTCTCTCTGTCTTACTTAGCATTCTCCTGTCCACCTACTCTTCTATCTCTGCCTTTGTCAACTCCACATATACTCCACCATCCATTTATAGTGGTGATAAAAGAAGAGAACAAGGAAGAGTGGAGAAGGTAGAGGGGGAGACGTTTAGGTGATGTTAAAGGATGTGGAGAGGATGTAGAGAGGCTGAGTAAGTGAAGATGAGAACTTAGGAAGAGAAGAGGAGGAGGAAGAATATCAATGTGGAGGAGGAGTAAGTGGAGGAGAGAAAGTTGGCAAAAAGTGGAAGGAGTGAAAGGAGGAGGGAGGGAGGAGGAGGCGTGATAGGGAGGGTTGGAGAGAGAGAGAGAGAGAGAGAGAGAGATGCAGATGCAGATGGAGAAAATTATACCTGACGAGAGAGAGAGAGAGAGAGAGAGAGATGCTGCAAGAAGAGGAGAATCATTAGGGCTTTGAATTAAGACAAACTGACAGCAATCCACAACGTCATAGGCAAAAAAGAATCGCAGTTTGGCTGATGGAAGAGAAGAGAAGAGAAGAGAGGAGAAGAGAAAAAAGAGAAAAGGAGAAGAGAAGAGAAGAGAAGAGAGGAAAAGGAAAGAGAAGAGAAAAGAAGTGAAGAGAAGAGAAGAGAAGAGAGGAAAAGAGGAGAGAAGAGAGAAGAGAGGAGAGGAGAGGAGAAGAGAAAAGCAGCGGTGAAACTCTTAACCAGGGAAGCAGAATTTTTAAGGGCAGGCTAAAGAGTTTCAGTAAATTATCATAATCGTCTTTTTTTTTTTTTTATTACTCTCTCCTCCTCTCTCTCCTCCTCTCTCCCCCTCCCTCTCTCCCTCTTAAGTCGTTCATGCATATATGTATGTTAATTTATATTTTTGCTCCTGCAGCATATTTTCTTTAATTCTTTCGTATCCTTTAAATTATGTAGGGAGAAAAATTGTAGTTGAATTATCTTCGTTCGCTCGCTCTCTCTTCTGTTCTAATTCCTTCTAATTTTAGTGGTGGTGGTGGTGATGGTGGTGGTGGTGGAGGTATAGTAGTAGTAGTAGTAGTAGTAGTAGTAGTAATAGTAGTGACAGAAGTAGGAAGAGAAGAGACTACAACAGCAAACATAACAATAACAATAATAATGCTGACGATAATAATAATAATAATAATAATAATAATAATAATAATAATAATAATAATAATAATAATAATAATAATAATAATGAAGCTGCTTTTCTTTTTATATTTTTGTTATTTGGGCGAAGTAACATTGCAATAAATTTAAGAAGAAGAAAAGACGAAGAAGAAAGTCATGAGAAAAATAATGTTAGAGGCTTAGAGGAGGAGAGATAAAGAGAGAAAAAGTGAGGTCAGTGAAGAAATAAATGAAGAGGAGGAGGAGGAGGAGGAGGAGGATGGGGAGGAGGAGGAGGAGGAGGAAGATGGACAGAGTTTGAGGGCTGAAGATGACGTGTGGGTGAAGGAGGTCAGTGAGCGAGAGAGAGGAAAAAAGTACAGAAACAGTCAGAAAAGTAGAGTTATAGACATACAGGCAGACAGACAGAGATGGACAGACAAACAAGCAGATGGATACATAACTGGAAAATTGAGAGGGGAATAAAAAATGAGAGATAGACATCAGGAGGAAAGAACGAATGAGAAAAGGAAGGAAGTTATGGAGGGAGGGAGGAAGGGAGGGAGGGAGGATATGGGAGAGGGGAACAGAGTAAGGAGGATTGAAAACAACTGAGAAGTGGGTGAAAATGAGATTGTGAGGGAGAGAAATTGAGAGAAAGGGGGAGGAAGGGAGAGAGGAAGGGAGGGAAAGGGAGAAGAATTATAGAGAGGAAAAGAGAAGGAGAATTAAGGAGAGGGAGACAGAAAGAAGGCAGATAAATGAATGAAGGAGAGAGAACGAGAGATAGAAAAGGGATTGAGAGAGAAGAAGAGAGGAAAGGGGAGGAAGGGAGAGAGGAATGGAGAGAAAGGGAGAAGAATTACAAAGAAGAAAAGAGAAGAAGAATGAAGGAGAGGGAGAGAGAAAGAAGGCAGATAAACAGTAGGAGGAGAAAGAAGGGGGGATAGAAAAGTGAATAAGAGAAGAAGATAGGAAAGAAGAGGGAAAGAGAAAAGGGAGACAGGGAGGGGAAGGGAACGTGTTATCTGCTGATTACCCGACTAAGTTCCCAGCCGCCATTTTTCACTGTAGATAAAAAGTGATTTATAGACCCACGAACTTGCTTTATCCTTGAGACCTCCTACACCCCCCACCCCCTGTCCCCCCCCCTCCTCCACTCCCCCTCCACTGCTCCACTACTCCCCCCTTTGCTCTCCCTCCTTCATTTCTGTTGCCTCTTCTCCCCTTCTTCCACTCCATTCCCCCTTCCTCTTCATTCCTCCTCCCTCTCCCTTTCTACCTCCACCTCTCTCTTTCCCTGCTCTAATCCACTCCCCTATCTCCTCTCCCCTCACTTCTTCTCCCCTTACCTCCTCTCCCCCATCCCTTCCTTGCTGAGTCTCTTTTCCTTGATGCCCTTTTCCCCTTAAATCCTCTTCTCTCCCTCCTCCTCCCCTACCTCCTCTCCTCTCCCATTCCCCATCGTGGCCATTCCCTCCTTCCTTGCTGCCCCCTTCTCCCCTATTTCCACTCCCCAATCATCTCCCTTTTTCCCCACCTCCCATCTCACCCTCACTCATCCACCCACCTACCTTGTTGTTGTTGTTGTTGGTGGTGGTGGTGGTGGTGTTATGGTTCGTTTTTTATGTTAGGTTTCTTGAGATTAATTTGTTGGCGCCCGTTTTTCATCTTTCCCTTTCTTTGTTTTTGGACCGTAAGACATTAATTGACACGGGGGGAGGCAAAGAGGTCTGAAATAATAATAAATGGACTTAAGATGTTAAATATAATGCTGTATAGGAAGACTTTATTAGCTTTTTGATGTAGTGTTTCCTATTTACTCTCATTTTTTTTTTTAGGAGCAGCGAGTAGCGGGCTTTTTTTTTTATTATTGTTTTCTTTTTTTGTGTGCCCTTGAGCTGCCTCCTTTGTTGTAAAAAAAAATTACCACCTGTACTAATCTGGCTCTTCCTCCTTCCTTTTTTTCCACCTCTTTTTTCCTCCTCACTCTTCTCCCTCTAAGTCCTACCTCCTCCTCCTCTTGTTCTCCTCTCCTACCCATACCCGCATCAGTCTTCCTTTCCTCTCCCATTTTTTTTCTCTCCAGTCTCCCTCCTGCCCTCCTTCCCTCACCCCCCCTTCATCCATTCTTCCATTTTCTCCCTCCTTTATCCCTGCCTCCTTCCCTTCAACCAAGTGACATTAGCTGCCAAAGGTCCTGTCAGGCGAGTTACTAAGTCTCTCGTGTTCACTCCCATCAGTTCTTCTTCCCCTCCCTCGCCCTTCCCCTCCCTCTCTCTCCTCCCTTCCTTTTCCTTCACAGTTTATTACCTTTTAATCTTCCTCTTCCTTCGTGGTTCTCTTCCTCATTTTATTTTCCCATTCGTGTTTCTTGTTCCTTCTCTTTCTCCTCCTCCTCCTTACCCCCTTTCCTTCCCTTCTCCTCATAGTAGCATCTCTTAATCTTCCTTTCCCTCTATGTCTCTCTTCTTTCTCATACCAACTCCTTTTTATTTGAGTATTTTTTTCCTTCTTCCCATTCTTTCATTTTTATTTTCTTCTCCCTTTTTCTCTCTTAATTTCCCTCTTATGTTACTCGTATTTTCTTATTTCTCCTCGTTCTCTACCATATTTCCTCCTCCTCCTCCTCCTCCTCCTCTTTCTCCTCCTGCTCCTGCTTCCCCGGCTGCTACTCTTCTTAAGCTGAAAATAAGGCTCTACATCAGGCTGGGACGCAAGCTGAGGGCGGCTCGAGGATATTGCAGAGGCCGGAGTTGTTGCAAAGTGAAATTCGGTAATAAAAAGGAAGGAAAAAAGGAGAAAGGCTGCAAAAGATGGAGTAAGGAGGAAGTAAACGCCGCCTAAGTGTCCTTGCCCGTGTCACTTTCGCGTTGTTTTATGTAGGAGGTGAAGGTGAGGGGTCAGTGTGTTGTTTCACCTTCGTTGTACCGTAGGGCGAGTGTTTTGTTTTGGGGTCGCGCTGTGAGGAGTAATTTCGAGGTCTGAGTCTGGAAAAGTCTTAAGCCAAACAGATGGAAGGACCTTGAAAATAATGACCTTCAGCTGACCCCAGACCACTGCTACCCCCCCCCCCCCCCGTAACCACCGTCACCTCCCTTACTCACAACCCCCCATTCCTTGACCCCCCTCAAAACCGACCCTGAAGACCTCTCTCTAGTGACACAACCTCAGCTCCCGACACTCAGAAAGACAAACAGAAATACATCCCTTCACCACTGCCCTTTTTTTTACATCTAGACAACTGAAGCAAAATAAAAAGAAGAGGAAAACAAAACGCCCACTACCTCACCACACAGAGAGACAGACAGAAGTTCAATTGCCCATAACATTTGGAATTCACTTAACAGATACTGATAAAACACAGATGATTATAAGAACCTAAAGAAATTGCGCAGTTAGACCTACACCCTTCACATGCCCCTTCACTTTTGCTTATGTTCATTTTTTCTTAATCAAGGGTATAGTAAGAAGAGGAAGTGGGATAGTGGAGATGGTATAGATGAGGGGATAAAAAAAGACAGCATAAGTGAACAGTTGTATTATAGTTACCCCCTACCTTCCCTCCCACCATCACCCCCAAAAAAGCAATACACCCTCAACACCGCAATTAGAACACATCCCCCCCTCCCTCATCATCACTTTTACCCCCCTCCCCCCCTCCCCCTAAAATTAATACATCCTCAACACCGTAATTAGAAGAACACATCCCCCCCTCCCTCATCATTACTCTTACCCCCCTTCCCCCCTCCTACTCCAAAAAAGGAATACTCCCTCAACAACGCAATTAGAAGGTCATGCCCCCCCCTCATCATTACTCTTACCCCCCTACCCCCCTCCCCAAAACGTAATACACCCTCAACGACTCAATTAGAAGGTCATGCCCCCCTCTCATCATTACTCTTACCCCCCTACCCAACCACCCCAAAAAAGTAATACCTCCTCTGTGCCACAATTAGAAGGTCACATGCCCCCCCTCATCATTACTCTTACCCCCCTTATCCTTCCACCCCAAAACGTAATACACCCTCAACGCCGCAATTAGAAGGTCATGCCCCCCCCTCATCATTACTCTTACCCCCTTCCCCCCTACCCAAAAAAAGTAATACTCCCTCAATGCCACACTCAGAGGGACGACAGACAGAAACGCCGCTCGTGGAGGTCGTCGAGCGGCGCACCAATCCTCTTAGCCATTAAAAAGAGCGTGTTGGAGCCCCGACATATTGCCACTCGAAACGGCCCTTCCCCTGATTGCCTCGCGCGGGGTCGGGAAGGGTGCCAGAAGCGATGTCAGGAGTGGTGATGCAAGGGGTGTGAGTGTGCCCTTCTGCCAGCCCAACCAGCCTCCCTCATTTCACCCTGACCCTCTCCCTCACCCTCGACCTCGCCCTGATTTCCACCCTCACCTCCCTCCACCTCACTTTCATTCCTAGTCTCAGCCTCATTCAACTTTCATTATTGCTCTCACCTTTATTTCACTTTCACTCACTCTCAATATCATTCTCTCTCGTTATCATCACACTAATCGTCCTTATCCCTTCACCGTTACCTTAATCCTAATCCTAAACATCATTCTCACCCTGATTTCACTCTCACTCACTCTCACCTTTATTTTATCCCTTCTCCTTACTCTTAATTTCTCTCTCATCTCACCATTCACCTCATTCTACACTTCATTCTCACCCTGAATCTACCCTTATCTCATCCTCTCCCTTATTCTACCTCTTATACCTCACCCTGATTTCACCCTTATCTAACCCTTGCCTTCATCTTAGCTCTCACCCTCACCCGGACCTCATCCTTACCCTCATCTCAATCTCAGCTCACCTTAACCTTCTCCTCGGCTGGGATTGGTGAGGACATTCATTACGTCTCCACCTGATTGGCTCTTCGTTAGGTTCGCTCTCCTTACCTAACTGTGTGCTGGATGCGTCGTGTGTCTTCTTGGGTCTTTCTCCTCTATTCTGTCTTTCTCTATTACCTTCCCTGCCTTGATGAAGATCGGGATATTTGATTTTCTGTGATGTGCGGTTGCGATCATCTACTTCTCCTTTTCCTCTAAATCCTTGTCTTTTTTCTTCTCATTTTCCTCCTCCCTATTCTCCTCTTCCTCTAATTCCTTGTCTTTTTTCTCCTCTTTCTCCTCTTCCTCCCCATTCTCCTCCTCTTTCTTCGTGTTGAATTGGAATGGGTGACGAATACTCTATGAACTTTTTTTTTATTTGTTGAGTTAATTATCAGTTATCTTTTCTGTGGTCGTGAAAGTGCTTAACGTTTGTGATATATGGTGAGTGTTTTTCAGTTTCTATTATATAGGGTTCAGGCACACAGTCAACGGGCGTTTTGTTGAGCAGGTCAGGTCAGGTAGCGCAGTAAGAGCCGCTGAGCAAGGAAAACCTGCTGGGCTGTGACGAGGAGGCAAGGATTCCGAAAAGAAATCATATACCAACCATGGCGCACGAAGCAAGTCAGTCAGTCAGCCCATTTACAGCATATCATTAGACTAGACGAAGGAGAGAGAGGCAGTGGTGTACGTCTCTTCTTAACGCTGATTGCTGAAGGACATACGATCAAGCCATAAAACTTAGTGATCTGGCTGATGGCAAAATCGTAATCCTTTCAAAATTTTAATCTTCTGAGTGAACTGGAATTACTCGCAGCTACCGAAACATTTAACGTCTGGAGCCTTGTTACTGTAATTAATATCGTACTTGTAATGATTAATCCAGGGCTATAATACCGTACCTGACCTCCCTTTTAATCCTCTTGAGTTGGGTTGGACGTTGCTTTTATCCCTTTCCTCGCTCCCCCTCCTCTCCCCTCCCCCACATTTACCTCCATCCATATTGCCAAACTGTCCTGTCTCACGCTTGCATCATGATTAGTTCACGTTACACCGCCTTTCCCTCCCTCTCTCCCTCCCTCCCATCGCCATTACCCAGCCCTCCTCCCCTCCTCGCTATCAGCACCCCATCACCGCGCCATCAACACCACTTTACTTTCGTTCATAACCACTTTCCCGCCACCAACATCCCCGCCAACACCGTCCCATCTCATTCTCGTATCCATCATTTCACATCGTCGCTGCCTCCGCCTCCGCCGCTGCTCCATCTGTGCTTCATCACGACTGCTGCTGCTTTCCCTGCCTCGCTCGCTGCTCTGCCTCCCCTCCCTGCCTCTCCCCTCCTCCTTAGGGTTCGTTTTCTCCGCCTGTCTCGCTTTCTCTCTCTCTTCCGATATCGCCATTTCGCCACCAATTTCATCATGCATCTCATATCAAGTACTCCCCTGCCTCCGTCTCCTCTTCTTCGTCTTCCTCCACCTCCTTACTGGTTCGTTTTATCTTCCTGTCTCGCTTTCTCTCTCTCTCTTCCGATATCGCCATTTCGCCACCGATTTCATCATGCATCTCATATCAAGTACTCCTCTGCCTCCGTCTCCTCTTTTTCTTCTTCTTCTTCCTCCTCCTCCGTACTGGTTCGTTTTCTCCTCCTGTCTCGCTTTCCCTCTTCCGATATCATCCTTTCGCCATCAGTTTCCCATCATGCACTTCATATCTAGTACTCCTCCTCTATTCCTCTGGCTTCTCTTCCTTTTCTTTGATCCTTTGCCTCCCTCCACCTTTGGCATTTTCCTACACAAACGAGTCCCCCCTGTGAAGTGTGGCAGCGTATGGCCTACCTGCGTGTGTGTGTGTGTGTGTGTGTGTGTGTGTGTGTGTGTGAGTGTGAGTAAGAGTGAGTGCGTGTGTGTGAGTGTATGTGTATGTGTGTGTGTGTGTGTGTGTGTGTTTGCTTCGAGTGAACGGAAAAATGTTTGCGTGTTCTGCGTCTGTGGTGAATGCACGCCATTTAGAGGTAGGATTTGAATCAGCTGTGACGAGGTTAGGTATGCGGCGCGAGAGAGAGAGAGAGAGAGAGATAATGAGACTGACAGACAGGCGAGCAGGTACAAGAAGAGAGAAAATGTGTGTGAAGGGAGGGAGGATCAGATGTGTGTGTGTGTGTGTGTGTGTGTGTGTGTGTGTGTGAGTGGGTGTGTGCGTGTGCGTGGGTGTACCCGGAACCACAACTTACGCTTTACGGATAAGCAATCGGAATAAACAACTTGTGACCGGACAAACAACTCCGTCAGGCGGGAAAGCGACGCAAAAGTAAACATAAAACGAAGCGAAGCACTTTTCCAGGAAGCAAATGCAGTATCGAAGACGGGGAGGAGGATGGAAGAAGAAATATTGGAAAAGAAACTTAACTTTCTCAATTTCCCTTCGATAATGCAAGAGACTGGAGGAGCGAGACAAACAGTTAAGGAAAGACACGTCCAAGTTTTGAAAGGAAATGGAAGCAGAAGAAACAGTAAGTGAAGGTTGAGAAAGATGTATATTTCGTGCAGCTTGTTTTTATATATCAGTAATAACGCATCACAAAGTCCTCCAAACCTCACCATTCGATATGTTTCAGTAAAAGCGAGACAGCCAAGTTGTTTTCCCTCGCTAAACTGGAAAGGAGGATGACGATGAATAGAAGGAGAAAGCGAAGGTAGAGGAAGAAAGAAGAAGACGAACGAGATCAAAGATAAATAACGTTGCTGCTTCTGTTATCTTATGTGCTCTTTATATCGCTGGTAGGCTCTCTTGCGTGGCCTGATGGATGGCCCCAACCCGTTAGTGGCGCAGGCGAATTTTATTTATAGTGGTTGAGGTGATATATGACTTACTTGGATCATGCTTCCCCCGGTGCTTCTCATGACCGAAGTCGCTGAAGTTAGGCTTGAAAAATGATCTGGACAGCATGTGGGTAATCTCCTGCCACTCGGATGGTTAAAATTTGTCAACGTCTCGCGGTGGGACTCGAACGTTGGTCCTCGGTATCATGACGTCCACGCGCTAACCATTCAACCACCGCCTCCCCAGATATATTTTTCTTTACTTCTTACACACACACACACACACACACACGCACACGCACACGCACACGGCTTTTCTGCGCTAGAGTCTTACAGATTGCTCGCCATAAACTGGAGGACACTGATAGAAAAGGCGGAGAAAATCTTTGCCCAGTAGTTGGCTCAATGCTGGAGAGAGAGAGAGAGAGAGAGAGAGAAGACAAAGACGTACAAATAATCATTGGAATGTGTTGTTGTGTCTTTTTCTTTTTTTTGTCCGGAGAGGATGACTGATTGATTTCCTCTCGTCTCCCTCCCTCCTTCCCTCCGTCCCTTCCCTCCATCCCTCTCCCTCCTTCCTTCCCTCCATCCCTCTCCCTCCTTCCTTCCCTCCATCCCTCTCCCTCCTTCCTTCCCTTCTTCCTTCCCTCCATCCCCTCCCCCATCCTTCCCTCCTTCCAACCCTCCTTTTCCTCATTGCCTTATCTACCCTCGTCTGTCCCTTTTTCTCTCTCTTTTGCACTCTTTCGTTTCTATCCTTCCTTTCCTTTACTCCCTTTCCTCTCATCTACTACGCTTCTTCTCCCTTTCTTCCTTATTTTTTTCACTAACTGTACATACATTTCTTTATTCTACCGTTCTATTTTTTTTCCTCTGCGGCTCTTGGGTGACTGGCATTTCCTTTGTATTGTAATGTATTCTTTTTCTTTCTCTCTTTCTTTATTGATTTTTTTTCAGTCTTTCATTTTTACCTTCCATTTCCATTTCACATTTTATCGTTCGTTTTTATTCACTCCTATATTCTATTTAAGACTTTTTTTCGCTCTCATTCTCCCTTTCTCTCTTTCTCTCTCTTTTTCCCTCTGCATTTCTTCCACCACCTCCACCTCCTCCTCCTCCGCCTCCTCTTCCCCTCTTCCTCCTCCTTCCCTCCAGTCTTTTCTCCTCACGTTCCTCTACTCTCACCAGTAATGGAGAAGGGAGACAAAGGCATCTTCCCTCATTCCTCCTCCCCTCTCTCTCTCTCTCTCTCTCTCTCTCTCTCTCTCTCTCTCTCTCTCTCTCTCTCTCTCTCTCTCTCTCTCTCTCTCTCTCTCTCTCTCTCTCTCTCTCTCTCTCTCTCTCTCTCTCTCTCTCTCTCTCTCTCTCTCTCTCTCTCTCCTCTCTCTCTCTCTCTCTCTCTCTCTCTCTCTCTCCTCTCTCTCTCTCTCTCTCTCTCTCTCTCTCTCTCTCTCTCTCTCTCTCTCTCTCTATCTCGATCTCTCTCTCTCTCTCTCTCTCTCTCTCTCTCTCTCTCTCTCTCTCTCTCTCTCTCTCTCTCTCTCTCTCTCTCTCTCTCTCTCTCTCTCTCTCTCTCATCTTCTTCACCATTACAGAGGTGGAGGAGCCTGCCAGCTAACACCTCTCATTTCCTCCTTCATCACTCATCTCCCGTAAGTCATCTCCCCTCCTCACCTCCACGCCTCCGGGTCTCTTATATACGGTTACCTCCACCGACCTACCTACCCACACACAGTCAGCCCCCCCCTCCCCGTCCCCCCTTACCCTAACCTAACCTAACCCGGCCAGTCCCAGCACCCCTCAACCCCTCAGCCTACCTAATTTCAACTCCTTTGGGCTGGTGTGTGTATGATTGGTTTACCTGGGAGCTGTGTGTGGTGTGGTGGTGGTGGTGGGGGGGGGAGAGGAAGGGTGTGTGTACGTGTGTGTGCGTGAGGGATTTCTTCTATTTTCGTGGGATAATTATTTTTGGTGAAGGATAATCTTGTTTCCTCAGCAGATGGGGGAGTTATTATTTATGACATGCAAGACTTCTGACAGTATTACTCTCCCTCTCTCTCTTTTTCCCTTACTAAGAAATGTTTAGTTATTATGAGATCAAAAAATCATCGAAAAATACTAAATTCTACTTGACTTTCATGTAATCCAACATACTTTACTTACAATTCCTTTTTCTTCGTATTTCTACTGTTCTTGGTCTTCGCTGAATTCCAAATACTTAACTTTCACTCTCACTCACTCTCACCAGCGTCTTCACTCGTTATCTTCACAGTACTCATCCCCTTCACCATCACCATCATCCTCATTCTCATCCTAAGCTTCATTTTCACGATGATTTCACACTCACTCACTATAATCATCCTCACTCGTTACCGTCATAGTGCTCATTAGTGATATTAAGAGAGAAAATTAGTATGCTCAATGTAACCAAACGTGTGAGATTTTTTTTACCTGGGTGAAAGTGGTTACCTGGGAGTCTCGTCGCGTGGAGATGGTTGCGATGTCTGGCCTTGCGTGCAGGGAGTAATACAGAGGGAGGGAGTGAATTAAAGTGGGAGTTGGGATACAGGTGAGAGAGAGAGAGAGAGAGAGAGAGAGAGAGAGAGAGGGAGAGGGAGATAGAGAGTATTTTCGTTTTTTCCCCCCAAACAAAAGCTGCAGATATTCATTATTTTTTTTTTACTGTTAAACCCAATGATTTTTTTCTCTCTCTCTCTCTCTCTCTCTCTCTCTCTCTCTCTCTCTCTCTCTCTCTCTCTCTCTCTCTCTCTCTCTCTCTCTCTCTCTCTCTCTCTCTCTCTCTCTCTCTCTCTCTCTCTCTCTCTCTCTCTCTCTCTCTCTCTCTCTCTCTCTCTCTCTCTCTCTCTCTCTCTCTCTCTCTCTCTCTCTCTCTCTCTCTCTCTCTCTTGCTCACTCGTGCTCTCCCTCTCTCGCTCTCGTTTTTTTTCTTATATCACTCACTCAATTTCTTCCCTTTTGTCGCTCTGTAACTCAATTTTCCCTCACGTTTTTTTCCCCTTTTGTCCTTCACTCAACACGATTTTTGTTCACATAATTTAGGAGGCATCACTGTTCTATTTTTCCTCTTCTTTTTACTCCTCCTCCTCCTCCTCCTCCTCTCTAAATCTGACCCTCCGCTAAAACGTATTACAACCCACTCCTTTGTAACCCTTTATCTCCTTCATCTTTCCTTTCCTCTTAATATGTTTTCCTTTTTTGTCCTTCTTCCTCCTCCTCCTTCTCCTCTTCACCCTTCTCCAAAATCTCCTAGTGTTTCAACCCTTTCTAACCCTTCATCTCCTTCCTTTCTCCATTTCCTCTTACCCTTCTTCTTCTTTTGTCCTTCCTCCTCCTCCTCATCCTTCTTCGCCTTCGTCATCGCCTTCCTCCTCTTCGTCATGGCGCCGCTAATACCCAAATCCATTCTAACCCTTCATCTTCTCCTCCATCTCCTCTTAACCCTTCTTCGTCTTTTGTCCTTCCCCCTCCTCCTTCTCCTCCTTCGCCTTCGTCATCGCCTTCGTCCTCTTCGTCGTGGCGCCGCCGTCCCTGCTGAGGCTGCCGTTTCCCTTCTGATGAGTCGCCGCCCTAATATTATACATAGAAATGGAGGGAAAGAAAGGGAAAAAAAGAAGAGAAAAAAGGACAGATGAAAGCCCTGGGCCGAGTGGTTTGCGGTTTTCATTCTCTCTCTCTCTCTCTCTCTCTCTCTCTCTCTCTCTCTCTCTCTCTCTCTCTCTCTCTCTCTCTCTCTCTCTCTCTCTCTCTCTCTCTCTCTCTCTCTCTCTCTCTCTCTCTCTCTCTCTCTCTCTCTCTCTCTCTCTCTCTCTCTCTCTCTCTCTCTCTCTCTCTCTCTCTCTCTCTCTCTCTCTCTCTCTCTCTCTCTCTCTCTCTCTCTCTCTCTCTCTCTCTCTCTCTCTCTCTCTCTCTCTCTCTCTCTCTCTCTCTCTCTCTCTCTCTCTCTCTCTCTCTCTCTCTCTCTCTCTCTCTCTCTCTCTCTCTCTCTCTCTCTCTCTCTGTCCTAACGCCAACGAACCAACTGTAGAAAAGAAAAAAATAGAGGAAAAAAACACGTACTAGAATTTCGTGGACGTGGATTTGGGTTGAAGGATTGAAAGGCTGATTGGATGGTTTAATGGAGGAAAGAACGAGTGAATGGATGACTGAAGGGAAGCATTGATGAACGTATGGAAAAATGAGTAAATTGAAGAGTGGAAAAACAGATGAATGGAAGGAAGGAAAAATGAATGAATGCATAACTGATGAGAAGTATAGATGAATGTATGGAAGAATAAGTAAAAGGGAGAATGGGAAAAAGATGAACGGAGGGAATGAAGAATGGATGAATGAAAGGATGAATGGAGCTGTTTTACCTGACTGGAAGAATTGGTTTTGGACGGAAATATTAAGAGGAAAATAAAAAGCTAAAGAATATTTTCCTCTCAATCTAAAAAGAAAAATTGTATTGAGCTAAGAGAAGGCGGACGAGGACGAAGAGGGGAAGGAGGAGGATGAAGAGGAAGGAGGAGGATATGTTTCAAAAAGGAAAAATAAGAACGAAATCCAGAGTTAATTCTTTGTTTGTTTTTTTAGTTTTATTATTTTTCATTCACTCACATCGGCGTTTTGAAAAGGTTTGAAAAATATGAAGGAAAAAAATTATTCTTAGTGTGTTTGAACAAAATTTCGAGTTACTGTTGCTGTTGTGGATCGAGAGAGAGAGAGAGAGAGAGAGCATTATTCTGACAAAGCAGTTGGGTTTATTCTCTCTCCATCATCGTCATCATCATCTTCACCCTTCACTGCCCTCTTCTCAACCCTTCATTTAATTCACCATCATCCCCTTTCCTCCCCTTCCCCTTTTACTATCACCTCATTATCTTCCTCATTATTCCCTCCTTCCCTTACCTCCTTCTGTTCACCATTCTCCTATCATTATCGTCATTATCATCATTTTCTTTTCCTCTACTCTTTATTTTTCCTGCTCCCTTGTTCTCGTTTTTGCCCATTCATTCTCTTATTTTCTTTTCTTTTTCTTTTTTATATTATTTTCTCATCCTCACCCTTTTCTTTCCCATCTTCCTCTCCATCTTTATCAACACGCTTTCATTCTTTCATTTATCCTTTTATTGAAGATCAGTTTTCCCTTCTAATCCATCTTCCCCTCATCATCATCCATTTTCTTTTCTCTCATTATCATCACAAAATCAGTTTCTCCTTTATCGTCTATTGCACCTCATCTCACCTACCGTCATCATTTTCCTCCCCCTCATCATCTTCGTCATCCTGTCACTCATCATCATCCAACTCATCATCATCATCATCAACCCTTCACCCCTCATCACATTTTCTTTCTGCCTCATGTCCCTTTTCGTCACCCCTCATCAGTCCCTCTTCCCTCCCCTCATCACCGCCGCTTCACACCTCACCTCCCCTCATTATCTGTCTCGCATCGCCACCAGGAACACAAATAGAGGCTCGAGTTTCACCCCTTATCGTCCCTATCTTCCCCTCCTAACCCTTTGTCTGTCTGTCTGTCTGTATGTATGTATGTATGTATGTATGTATGTATGTCTGTCTCTGTCTCTCTCATCAAAACATTATTATCTCCCGTATCTTCCCTTTTTTAGTTATTATTATTATTCCTCTTCCTTTCTTTATTACCTCCTTATCTTCCTACTCTTCCTCTTCCACCTCTTCTATCACTACCACTACTTTCATTACCTATCTCCTCTTCATCATCACCATTATCATCAGTACGTATAAAATGAACTCGTAACACACACAAACACACACACACACAACAAACAAACAAACACAGACAAAATAGTTGGTACGGTGGATAAGAATTCTTTGTTATTACGTCTTCATTCATATTTATCATTTTCTTTCTCTTGTTGTTTCTATATATTTTTTTTTCTCCCGCTGTCCGTCGTTCCTTCGTTCCGTATTCATTAACTCTCGACAAGGACGTCTTTGTTTCTCTCTCTCGTCTGGCTGGAATACATTATCAAGGGAGGGAAAAAGTATTACTGTCTTTTCCACATATATTTGTTAGCTGTTCTTTGTCCGTCTTTCCAATTATGTCAGTTTTTTCACTCCTTGGATATTTTTTGTTCGCGTTTTTCTCTCTTATTCTCTACCACCGTTTTCCCCTGGTGCCCTCCAAACCTTCCCAACAATGATTTTCCTATGTGCTCCTTTTCCACTAGCTTTCTTCAATGTCGGTTTTTCTACTCCCAGCATATTTTTTCTTTGTTTTTTTGTCCCTTATTCCCTACCAACGTTTTCCCCTGGTGCCCTCCAAACCTTCCCAACAATGATTTTCCTATGTGCTCCTTTTCCACTAGCTTTCTTCAATGTCGGTTTTTCTACTACTAGCATATTTTTTCTTTGTTTTTTGTCTCTTATTCTCTACCACCGTTTTTCCTTAGCGCTCTCCAAACCTTCCCAACAATGATTTCCCTATTTGCTGTTTTTCCACTAGTTTTCTTCAATGTCGGTTTTGTACTCCTAACATATTTTTTCTTTGTTTTTTGTCTATCTTATTATCAACCACCGTTTTTCCCTGGCGCTCTCCAAACCTTCCCAACAATGATTTCCCTATTTGCTGTTATTCCACTAGTTTTCTTCAATGTCGGTTTTTTACTCCTAACATATTTTTCTTTGTTTTTTGTCTATCTTATTATCAACCACCGTTTTTCCCTGGAGCTCTCCAAACCTTCCCGACAATGATTTCCCTATTTGCTCCTTTTCCACTATAATAGCTTTCTTCAATGTCGGTTTTTTACTCCTAACATATTTTTTTCTTTCTTTTATGTCTATCTTATTATCTACCACCGTTTCTTCCTGCCACTTTCCAACCTCCTCAACAATATTTTCCTATTTCCTTACATTCTGCTATCTCTCGTATCCCCTTTCAATGTCAGGTTTTTACGCCTTGGATATTTTTTGTTCACTTTTTTGTATCTCATTCCCTACTCCCGTTTTCCCTTTTCAGTCTCCAACCTCCCCAGCAATTATTGTCCTATCTGCTTCTTCTCCGCTATCTTTCTTATTCCCCTTCAATGTCAGGTTTTCACACTCCTTGGATATATTTTCTTCGCTTTTTTCGTGTCATTTTCTACCGCTGTTTTCTCCTGGCACACTCTAAAAGCCTCCCCAGCAATTACTTTCCTATTTACTTATTTTCTACTCTGTTTCTTCTTCCCCTTCACCTCGCCCTGTACTCCCTTCCTGTCGGTTCCCTTTTCCATCACCAACAACTCGCAACACAGTGATGGCCCAGGAAATTAGATTAAGGCAGCAAAAACTAATCCCGTTATCCACTTTCTCTTTTATTTACGTCGCACTTCACAGAGTATCGAACGTGCACAAAACATTTTAGAAGCGACTGATCGAGGGGAGGTTGCAGAGGGAAAGCATAGCGTGAAACAGATGAAGACAGTCAGACAGAGAGAGGATGTTTGATGAGTGTAGGAGACAATGAGAAAAACATATGCTGAAAGGTGGAGGAATAAGCTAGGAAGGAAGGGTAATACGAAGAAACTGTATGTAATTTTAAGTGAAGAAGGCATTAGGAAAGTTTAGGAAGAAATAGGAAGTTTAAAAAGGAAGGAACTATTATGTATGTGTTTACCAGCTGGAGGAAGACCGTGGAAAAAACAGCGATTAAAAGATAAAGTTAGGAAAGGTCATCGGAGTGTTTGGGAGGGACTGAGGTGAAGAACGGGAGTGAGAATGAACTAATGAAGAGTAACGTAATAACAGGTAGAAGAGGAAGGCGGTGGTAGAAGCAGGCTAAATGGCCCATGATATTGAGGTAACATTTAAGTAATTTCTGAGGGTCTTTGAAGGGAAGAGAAGACAGGCTGACACACTCTTTACTCTAGCGGGAAAGGGATGCAAGACGGCCACACAGGGAAAGGAGGAGAAGGAAAGCGAAGTCGGCGCAGAACCACGAAGGGACGAGTCCTTTGAGGTAAATTGGCAAGGAAGGAAGGAAGGAGAGCCTCGCCTGTGATGCAGGAACTGGCCTTGAGAGGAAGTCTATTTCATTTCTGAATTTTCCGTAACTCGTAGAAGGAAAAATATTGTACGTTAACGTTTGAAGCAGGAGCGAGAGAGAAACGTTTCGCGGGAGTGTGTTGTGGGGGCAAGTAGGAGTGTAGTGGCGTGGTGATTGTGGTGGAACGAGTGATGATAGTTATGATAATATATTTCGTTCTCAGGAGCAGACGGGAATGTTCTGAAAGGATATGAAATTCAGCTGGAATACATGACAGCTAATAATGTGTTTCGTTATGGCAAGACATAGAGATAGTGAAGTTCGTGGTGTTCGTGGTAATGGTGTATCCGAGGACGATGATGGTGTTGGTGTTTGTATGTCATGAACAGTATCTTGTGGTGGCGATGACATTGCGCCTTGTTAGTGCAGTGCTGTGTGCATAGAGAGGCGCTTAATTCATCATTACGCAGTGCAGTGCAGGGCTGGTGGGTGGCGGAAGTAATGACCGTCTTGAAGCAAATATGAGCCGGCGGCCGGGTGACTCGTATAGTAAAGAAGTCTCGTGTTTATAATTTCACTATTCCTCTTGACGCAACATCCGGTAACTACTCGGAGGACGCTATGGATGCTTTACATTTACTTTTGGCTCGTAAGTAATGTATATTGAGCAGCTTGAGACTTAAATAAGAGGTAAAACTATTAAGATTTACATGTATGAGCCCACACCGAGGTAAATGAAATATGAGTATGTTTTACCGTAGACTTCTCCGGATTATTCGTAAAATTTCCAGCGATTCCACAACTATTGTAATGAGTTTGTGGCGGAATCATTTCTTCTCTTTAAACCCAATACATAAAGAAGCATGTTGAGAGAGAGAGAGAGAGAGAGAGAGAGAGAGATTCTTGACATTAAATTTGGGCCAGCAAGAGGAGGAGGAGTTAGAGCTAAGTTATTAATGGAGTCTTCAAGGCGAGACGAAGAGAATTAGGAGATGGAGAACTCTACTGAAGACCACCTGGAAATTTACCTGACGAAGAGGAAGAAGGAGAAAATGAATACAAAGACGAAGAACAAGAACAAGAAGAGTAAGAACAAGAAAACAAAAAATAAGATGATGATGAAGAAGAAGACGAGGAGTAGGATTAAAAAAAATTAAAAAGTAAGAGGAAGGAACAGAAGAACAATAAGAGGACGCAAGGAAGGATATCTACTCCCAACGTTGACTTTTAAGAAGAAATTGCCGGGCCTGGAGTGCGGAGCTTCGAATTGCTGGCTTCATTTTACTTGATTAAGATGAAGGGGGGGGAGAGAGAGAGAGAGAGAGAGAGAGAGAGAGAGAGAGATTATCCCTCTTATTTTCTTGCTTTTAAGATAGTGAACTTTTCCTGCATTTGTTCTTTTTTTCGGCGTTTATTTACATTCAATACACTTTTTTTTTCTATTATGCCGGATTTTTTTTATCATTGCATTCATAACTCTTAATTTTCTTTCTTACGCTACTATCTTTATCTTTGTTTATTTGTCCTGTTTTATCAAAGAAGTCGTGCCGTATTGTGTACTTCTTCCTGCATTAATATTTCAAGTAACATATGACTGGCGGGGGTAATTGGAGGGAAGATGAGGGAGGCTTTTAGATTAATAACTCATTTGGCTCCTTACCTAAAACTCTACAAGATTTTTTTCTTATTTATTTCTTATGATGATGAGGAGGAGGCAGTTGAGGGTGATGGTGACAGCATAGTTTTTGCTTTTTGTTGTAATTTTTTCTTAAGGGATAATGGGGGTTTAAATGGAAGCTTAAATACATGTTCACCAAAGTCTTCTCATTTTGATAGTTTTTTTTTTCTCTGCTCCTGTTTTGTATTTTCTTTATTTTTGTTTCATCTTGTTTCTTAGTTTTTCTCTTTCCTCTTTGCTAATATTCTCTGCTTGGCTTCTGATTTCTTCTTTCATACTTTTTCTCCTATTATTTCATTTTCGTTGTTGTCTTCATCTCTTTTTTTTCTCTCCTTCCCATCCTCTTCCCAGCTGCGGGTGTGTCTGTTGCAGTCTCAGAGGGGAAGGGAAGGGAGGGGCACCTGAAAATGGAGGGGTCGGTTGGCGTCTTTCTCCGAGTGTAGTTATTACCGGGCTAAGCTTCCCGTAAATAATATCTCCGGCCGAGAGGCAATTATAAACTCCATGAATATTAACGAGCACGCGGCGTCGGGAAGTAGTAAAGCGAGGAATGTTTCTGTAAACGAGAAAAACGATGCTTTGTCTTTTCCGTTCGGGAGCCACGATACTAATGACAGTGGTATTGGTGTAAGGATCCTGTTATTCGTGTTACCGTGAAAATAATAGGGTTGGGTGAGGCTGCAGGTGGGGCGAGGAGGTGATATTTCAGCCTTTGCCGGAGAGGGATGGAATAAACAAGTATCAGACGGAGTGAGAGAGAGGTGGAAAGCGTTTGGAGAATCTTATGCCCTTGGGTAGTGGAATATTAATGGCTTAGGTTGATGAAGTAGAGTTAGGTATCGTTAGGATAAGTTGGGTTAGGTTTGATATGGCGGAGTTTGGGTTCTGTTAAGTTTGATTTGAGGCTTGACTAAGTTGGATACAGTTAAGGATGGCTCAGTTAGGTTAGGTTAGGTTAGGTTAGGTTAGGATAGGGTTAGGCTAGGTCAGGTTAGGTTCGGTTAGGTACACGAATATGCCGATGTTGAATTCCCTACATAGTGTATATACAAGAACTAAGCTAATGACGGCACTGGTATAAGTATAAGGACTCTGGTATTCATATTGTGACACTACGTTCTTGGTATAATGGTGTTGGCGTTGATATTTATGTTGGCAGCATTAATAACGTGGCGGGAAAAAGTGTTGCCTCATTTATTCATATTCTGACCTAGTCTGATATAAAATGCCAGCTTTTTGCACACTCTTATCCACTAATTTTGCTCCATTTATTTCGATGCGTCGTTTATTGGCACTTTTGTTCCTCCCCTTGATAGAGTTAGCTGGAAAAATAACGCTGTGTATCATTTTCTTTTTTTCCATTCTATTTATTTATGTTCTAATTTACTGGTATTTTTTGTAACGCGTTTTTTTCCTCATGCCTCGTTTTCTAATTCAGCTCCATTTCCCTGTCTCGTATATTGGCACTCGCGTTCATGGACTTGATAATGCTGCTGCTGCTGCTGCTCCAAACATTCATCCTTTATATTTATCTCCCTGTTCATTAGTTTATTTAAATTTTTCATCTGGTCTTACATATTTACCTTTCTGCATATTAGTCTGTCATTGGATTTTGGAGTTGGTATTCACAAATCCTTCCACCTCTGACATTCTTTATTTTGAAAGGCTGTAAAGGAATTAATCGTGTTATCGTGGGTTTTCTTCACGTTTATGGTACAGAAGGCTTATGTTAGGCGGTGGCTGGGTGGTTAGCGTGCTGGGCTCACATTCACCACGCCATGGACAACGTCGGTTTGAATCCCCACGCTTCCACCTGGGATTTTTCAATGACAGCCGAGTGGCCATAAAACTACCCAAATAAGTCCCCACAACTAAGAAAGTCTTGTAAAATTGTGAGCTTAGGCGCCGATTATTGTTATGAAAATGGAACTTAATCTCCGTATAAGTAACATGGTATTGCCTGTTTATATATATAGTCATGGATACAGGCTTTCCCAGGTCCGTCCGTGAATGGTTTAATTGTGTAATATATCGTAATTATCTTGCATTGCCTATTTTCAGTTGCTAGATGGTGCGTTGCATGAAAATATTGATCATACTTTATTGTCAGTAATGAGTCTGAAATGATAAACAAGACGGACGTTTGATATATTGTTTTAGTATATAAGATTTGGTTTCTCGTTGTGGTCGTTTTAAAAATGCGTACTCGGTTTTATTATATTTTTTTCTCTGTCGGAAGCGATTCGGCGAAACTGAGATTGGATTACATTTCCTTTGTCACGGGACTCTTCCTGTCCTGCCACTCGCCAAGACTTTTCAACTCTCAAAGAAAAAGTCAGCATGAGAGCACTCGGTCACTCATAAGCTGAACGTCGACATTAACATTTCCTGAATTCTCCGGCAGCTGCACTTCACCGCGACCGCAACCCTTACACTTATTTAGACTTCAACAATGACGTTATATCGCAACCGGGCAGTGCCATATTAAAGGGACCCAGACTGACGGTGGCAATTCATCAAGACCCAGAAATTGGCAATAAACGGAAAAGCAGAAAAAAACCATTTACCAGAGGGACATTAAACCTTCCGCCCTTATGAAGAGGAGCATTATGACCCGTCTTCATCACTCCTTTTCATTCCCTTTTCCCGTGATCTGCATCCTCTATTCAGCACACCTGCCTCACCTGTAATTACCCCCCATAGCCTTCCCAACTACCCACTCTCCTTCCACCGGTAATATAATTTCTTCAACGTCCTCTCTCAAGGCTCAGTTTTTTGTTTGCTCGGAATTTAGGTCTTTTGTCTTTATATTTCCACATTTTTTCAAGAGCGCGCAGGTGGGGAGGGGCCGCGTTGCTCAATATTTTTTGCATTATACATCACGGCCCTCATTATGCTGTGAGTTCTGGGCCAGGAGTGTGTGGGAGTAAGAGCTGCTCCACGGAATTTTAGAGAATGAAGTTTGCAGCGTCTCGGGGATGGTAAAGTAAATATGCACAGGTAAGGAGGAGGAGGAAGAAGAAGAAGAAGAAGAGGAGGAGGAGGAGGGAAGAGGAGGAGGAGGAGGAGGTAAACCAGAGAGAAAAGAATGGAGGAAAGGGATTTAACTGACTTTGTTTCTCTTTCTCTTCCTGATCGTTCCTGTTGTTGAAGTCTTTCCCTTGTTGTCCTTATGTAAACAGTAGTAGTAGCAGTAGTAGTAGTAGTGGTCGCAATAGTCCTCCTCCTACTTCGTGTTCTCGTTCCTGTCCTCGTCCTCCTCCTCTACTTCCGCGAGGACCACCACAAAATCCTAACAATTCAGCCATCATTTAAGCGATAGTAATTTACATATATTATCCCCGAGGGAGAGGCGACAAGAATGAGGGACGGCGGAGGAGGAGGAGGCGGCGGGGCGGATGAGGAGTGGACGGGGAGTAAAAATTCATGGCGGTAAAGAAATAAAAGACTGAGAGACGCCGTGAAAGAAAGAAAGAAAGAGGGAAGGATGAGAAAGGGCGACAAGGAGCGAATGTTTCAAAAAGGAGGAGACATTTTAAAGGACAGGGGATAAAAGGGAGATGGCATGAGGGAAGAGAGGTGTGAAATAAAGACGAGGGAAAGTAACGCGTGATGGTAAAATATCGTGAAGGCGAGAAAAGATGCGACACTCGATCCGGGAAGACAAAGGAAGACGGAGGAGGAGGAGGAGAAGGAGGAGGAGGAAGGGAAAAGGAGGGGAAGGCGGAGGAAGGAGGAGAAAGAAGGTGAATGACCCTTTAAAGAAAATAAGAGGAAAACGAAGAAAAACAAGACGTGAAGTAAACAAAAGGTGACGAAAAGAAGAAAAGAGAAAGAGAAACGTATTTAACGAACTAACAAGAAGGGAAGGAAAAAGAGCAAGAAAAAGAAAGAGTATAACAAGAAGAAAAAGCAAATAAACACGAAGAATAAAAAGGTATGAAAGAAGGAATTAGAAACAGAAAACAAAAACATCAGAAAAAGAGGATTTAGAGTAGGGAAGGGGACTAAAAAGGACGAGGAAAAGAAGGTATATACGAAGAGACAACCCAAAGCAACGAAGAGCCAATCAACGGAGAATCTTAAGACTGCAAACCCCCTCTTGTGGAGCTTTCGAAAACTACAATGCTAACTTAACACTGTCTCCCTCTTCCTCTCCTTCTCCTCGTCCTCCTACCAACAACGAACAGAAAACCCAAAGCAACAAAGAACCAACTAACAGAGGATCTTAAGACTGTAAACCCCCTCTTGTGGAACTCCCGGACACTACAATGCTAACTTAAGAACACTGTCTCCCCCCTTCCTTCTTCTCCTCCTCGTCCTCCTGCCCACAACAAACAGAAAACCCAAAGCAACATAGAACCAATCAACGGAGAATCTTAAGACAGCAAACTCCCTCTTGTGAAACCCCCGATCACTACAATGCTAACTTAACATTGTCTCCCCTTCCTCCTCCTTCTCTTTCCTCCTGCCCACAACAAACAGAAAACCCAAAGCAACACAGAACCAATCAACGGAGAATCTTAAACCCCCGATCACTACAATGCTAACTTAACATTGTCTCCTCTTCCTCCTCCTTCTCTTTCCTTCTGCCCACAACAAATAGGAAACCCAAAACGACATAAAACCAATCAACGGAGAATCTTAAGACTGCAAACCCCCTCTTGTGAAATCCCCGATCACTATAATGCTAACTTAACATTGTCTCCCACTTCCTTCTCTTTCTCTTTCCTTCTGCCCACAACAAATAGGAAACCCAAAACGACATAGAACCAATCAACGGAGAATCTTAAGACTGCAAACCCCCTCTTGTGGATCTCCCGAACACTACAATGCTAACTTGACACTGTCCCCAAGTCCTCAACCTCCTCCTCCTCTGCCTCCTCCTACCCACAACTCGCGCTTAATTATACCTTCAATATCAGTCGTGTGTTTGCTCGAATAACTTATGAACTCATTTGCTCGGGGCTGTTAATAATGTTGAGGAATATTAATCTCCTCATTTCGGCGGGCAAGGCGGGGCTATCCATCAGTGGCTTGAGGGCTGTCGGCGGGGAGGGTCACACGCCGCCGCAGCCTGCCTAAGTCACCGCCAACATGTCATTAATCTCCCACAAGTTTTCACTCCGCGACGCCAAAAGCCTTCGCCAGCGCCGCGGCAAGTCCCCTCCGCTGATGCACGACGCGCCAAAAACATATATTACCGGAAGTCTTGGCTCCTGAAGTATGGTGTTGATTATCTGGGATTCGTGTCAAGGCGCCGCTATATCTAAACATGAGAAGCTATTTTGGGGATGATCCCGTGTACGCTTTATTGGAGCGGGATTTTGACGGGCAGTATTATTTTTTTAGTCTTCGTTCGTCTCATTTATCGTGAAAAATAGACGTTAAGATCATGAGAGAGGGAAGTGAAGAAGAGGAACAGAGAAGAAGAGATAGGAAAGAAAGAATGGGAGGAGGGAGGGGGATATATTATATAGACTAATCTATGTTATCTTAAGTAATTCGGTTATAGATCAAGTTGTTGTTGCTTAGTTAGAATGGTAGCTATGTAGAGGCTTGTTGAGAGGGCTGTAGGCGGTGAGTGAGTGAAGTAACGCCCTCCCTGTTCGCGTACGTTCCCTATAGTCTGGGAAGGGTCACTCTATTAAGGTACAGTTAAAATTATCATAACTCCCATAGGCGAACGCTCTTGTTGATATTCCCTTCATGACATCACAAAAATATCGAGCACTTTTGATGTATTTCTGTCAATCGTTCGGTCGGTCGCCAAACGTCCGTCAGAGCAACATAATATTTTCCCGGCGCGAGGGAAACTTTCACGGCAGCGATCGCCAAACAGGGGTTGTTGTCCTCGTTATTTTTCCACCGGTTTGTGTGGGGGGGGAGGGGGGGGGGGATGTGCGTGTGTGAGTGTGTGTGCGTGCGTGTGAGTGTATTTTTGCGTGTACCCCATCTGAAAGCATCGTGCACTGTTCCATCGTAGTGTGCTCTTGTGTTTTTTCCTAATTGTGTTTCCGAAAAGCTGCTTAGGGTATTACTGTGTTATCGTTATGGCACTCAGGAGCAGCCGCTAAATAATGCACGATCCAGACACTGAAACCCTCGCGTGATTGCCAAAATGTTATGAGTCTCTTGCCGCTGCAGGAAACAACATAAGCATTACAACATGAATACATTAATAAGTCCATGAATGAATGAATAAATGAGTAAACTAAACTGATCCCAGAAAAAAAGAAATACTGAGAATATGATAAAAAGAAAACCTTTCAGACGACAACTTTCACGAGAATTAAAACGAAAATACGATGTAGATGAATTATTTGTTACTCCCTATAAACACACACACACACACACACACACACACACACGGCTCATCCCCCTCACTGAATAATCGGCCTCAAGGATCCTCCACCGCCAAGACTGTCCTCCTTTGAGAGTCCTTCAAAGTCGAGTAAATTGCCCCAAAGCCGCTCCGTCCTGCCGAGCCCCGAGAACCCAAAAACAACCACTACCAAAGTTGTTGACGATGATGAAATAAGTAGTAATAGATGGAGTGGTAGTAGTAAGAGTAGTAGTAGTAGTAGTGGTAGTAATAGTAGGAGGAGGAGGAGGAGGAGGAGGAGAAGGAGGAAGAGGAAAATAAGTACCATATCAATAACTGTAGTAGAGATGGAGATAGAAAGAGAGAACAGAAATACAAGTAGAAAATAGAATAGAAAATAGGACAGACAGACAGAACACCTTCCCAAACTAAATAAACTAAAGCAAACCAAACGCCCTCTCAAAAGAATACAGATAAAACAACTCCCCTTAACAAAAAAAAAGCAAAAAATAAAACCCCTCAAAAAATATCAACCAAACCTAACCATCCCAAGGTAAAAGAACTTAAATAACCAAACTGAGCCTCTCCCCTTACGAATATATAAACCAAACAAACATATCCCCTTCCTCCACCCAACAAAAAAATCAGATACAAGGGAAGCCGCCAAAAAGAGCCGACACCCGCACACAGCAACGCCGCGAGGGTAAAATTAAGCACATCGTAAATATTAATGTATCATCGGAAGGTTCCAGACCGATACCTTCCCGGGGCCGTAACTCTGAAAGGGGTGACGGACGAGGTCCATGAGTCACTCCCTCTCTCTCTCTCTCTCTCTCCTGCTCTGGCTCTCTCTCTCTCTCTCTCTCTCTCTCTCTCTCTCTCTCTCTCTCTCTCTCTCTCTCTCTCTCTCTCTCTCTCTCTCTCTCTCTCTCTCTCTCTCTCTCTCTCTCTCTCTCTCTCTCTCTCTCTCTCTCTCTCTCTCTCTCTCTCTCTCTCTCTCTCTCTCTCTCTCTCTCTCTCTCTCTCTCTCTCTCTCTCTCTCTCTCTCTCTCTCTCGCTCAGCTTCCTCTCTAGTTTCTTTTTGCATTATATTAAGAGGAAAATTTCGTGAGGTGGAAACTGCAGGTAATACGCTCTCCTGGTGTTGCTTAATTTGCTTCATTGCACTTGCTTCCTCTTACCTGTGTGCTCTTACTTTTTATTTCTCCTCCTCTTTCCTCTTTCTCTTCCTCCTCTTCTTCGTCGTTTCCGTTATTGTCCTTCGCTTCGTCGTTGTCCTTGTCCTGTTTTTCTGTTTTTTTTATATGTAATCTATTCTTCTTTTCATTTTTTCCTCCTCCTCTAGCTATTTTTTTTCACCTCCTCCTCCTCCTCTTTTTGTCATCTTCATTTATTCGTTATTTTTTCTTTCCTTCTTCTTCGGTCGTTTTTTTTCCTTCTGTCTCCTCTTCCACCTTTTCAACCTATTCCTCCTCCTCCAATTCCTTCTTCTTTTCCTCCTCGTCTTCTTCTTTGTCCTCCTTGTTTAAGCCCATTTTTCTATGCTTTTTCGTCTTTTTTTCTTCGTTTTCACCTTCTGTCTCCTCCTCTTACAAAATTATCTACCTGCTCCTCCTCCTTCTCTTCCATCTTCTCCATTTCCTTCTTCTGTTTCTCTTTCTTATTTGTGCCATATTATCCTTTTACATTTTTATTCGTTTTGTCTCTTGTCTCTTCCTCATTCACTTTTTCCACTTTTCTCCTTCTTACTCCTCCTCGTCAGCCTCCTCCTCCATCTCCATCTCTTCCATCTCCTCTTCCTCTTCCTCCATCTCGTCCGTATTTATGATCATGTCCTCCAATATTTCACGCTTCTCATTATATCCTCCCTTATTCATCATTCACTTAATCTTCCCCTCATTATAACATTGGTAATTAGAGCAATACGTAAAATTCCTTTATTTGCACTTAATTACCATTGCTATTATTTATTGCGGGGATCATCATTATCATTATTTTTCCTTCCTTCATTCCCTACTCCCGGTAAGTAATAATCCGTGTAATTATTATTGTTATTGTTTTTCCTCTTTTTCTCTTCTTTATTCCCTCCATTCGTTCTTCTTTTTCCTCCATTCTCTGTCTCCTTCTTCGTTAACGTGTCTGCAATCTATTGGTCGGTCGCTATTTCCTATTTCTTTCGTTTGCTTTTTCCTCTTTTGCCTCCTTTTCCTCCTCCTTCTTCCCTCCTCCCTCCTCTTCCTTATCGCCCCCACAATCATCGTCCAATCTTTCCTCGTCCTCCTCCTCCTCCTCCTCCTCCTCTTTCGCATTTTCATTTATGGTAATCTCGCCTCCTCCTTATCTTCTCGGCTCCTCTCGTATCTAATCACAAAGTCTGCCTGGCCGCCTCATCTTTCCTTATCTTGCTCCTCCTCCTCCTCCTCCTCCTCCTCCTCCTCCTCCTGCTTCTCTTGCATACTCCTCCTTTTCTCCTCTTTCTGCATTCTCCTCCATTTCGTCTCTTTCTTTTCCTGTTTTTTTTTCATTCTTTAATTTTTCTTCCTCCTTCACTTTTTTTTATTTTTACTTCCTGTTCGCTACCTTTCTTAATATTTCTGAGTTATCCTTTTTTTCCTATAGCTCCTCTTCTAACTTCCTTTATTCTCCTTCTATTCCTCTTTCTCTTCCTGTCTTTTTCCTTCCCGACTATATATTTTTCTTCTATTTCGTCTTTTTTCTCTTGCTTTTTATTCATCATTTCTTTTTTTTTATTCTTATCGACCATCGTTTTCTCTTCCTTTTCCTATTTTTCCTTTTTTTTACATATTCTTCCTCCTTCTTTACTCTTCTATACTTCCCTGTTCGTTCTTATTTTTCTGCTTTTTATTCATATTTTTATTTTCTTTCTCACCCTTTCTCTCCTCCTCTTCCTCCTCCTCCTCTTCCTCTTCTTCCTCTCTTTTTTTTCTTTCCTTTCCTAGTCTATTTTTTTCGCTAAAATTCCTCGCATTATCTCGCTTTTCGTAATGTCCTCCCATTGCTTTCAGTGTGAGGCTTTGTATTTCTCTCTCTCTCTCTCTCTCTCTCTCTCTCTCTCTCTCTCTCTCTCTCTCTCTCTCTCTCTCTCTCTCTCTCTCTCTCTCTCTCTCTCTCTCTCTCTCTCTCTCTCTCTCTCTCTCTCTCTCTCTCTCTCTCTCTCTCTTCACTTTTTCCTTTTCTTTTATATTTTATTACATTTTTCCTTTTCTCTTTCCTTCCACACCGCGCCTTCTCATTACTCTTTCCCTCCTTCCTCCATTTTCATTCCCATTTTCTCTCTCCTTCCTTCCATTCACATTAGCATCTTTCTAGTTCTTTCTTTCCTTCGCCAGCTCTTTTTTTCTCTCCTCTTCCTCTCATCATTTCCTTTCCTTGCAACTATGATTATTTTTTTTCCATATTGCTGACCTCCTCTTTCCTTTACTTCCTCCTTCCCTTTCATTCGCTTTTTATTCTTCTTTATTCTCTCCATTTACATCAAAGTCTGTCGAGCTGTTTCGCCTCTCCAGCATTGTCTTTATTTTCCTTCCTTCCTTCCTTCCTTCCTTCCTCTTTCATTCATTTCTGGCATCTTTTTCCTCCTTAAAGTTTCCTCTAAATCTCATCAGTCATCTTAGTTGTTCCTTATTCATTTTCTCTTTTTTCCTCTCTTGTCTTATTCCGCTTTCCTTTCCTTTCTTCCTTTATTTCCTTCTTTCCTTTTTTCCTTCCTTCCTCCCTTCTTTCCTTCCTTCCTTCTTCCTTTCATTCTGTCTGGCCTTCCTTCCTCTTTCTTTCTTTATTGGCCCTCTCTCCTTCCTTTCCTCTTTCCTTCCTTCATTTCTTCTTTCTTTCCTCTATTTCTCTAAATCCCAACCATCTTTTATATCGTCATATCTTTAACCTTTTTTCCTTCTTTTCCTTTTATTTTTACTATTTCTCCTTTTTCATTGCCTTCCAAGAATCTTTACCACCATCTTGTGCTCTCTCTCTCTTCCCTCCTTCCTTCCTTCCTCTTCCATTCCTTATGCTATTCCTTTGTCTTTTCCTCCTCCACATTCTCTCTTATACCTTCTTTCCATTACTTTACACCTATTCTGTTTTATTCCCTCCACGTTATCATTCAACATCGTCCTTCCTTTTTCTTCTCCTTTTTCTATCTTCCCATCTTCTTTTCTCTTCCCATTTTCTCCTTTCCTCTTCTGGGATTTTCCACAAGTTCGTTTTTAGTCGTAACATTCTTTGAGAGAGAGAGAGAGAGAGAGAGAGAGAGAGAGAGAGAGAGAGAAACCCATCACAACTTGCGGCATCTCGTTAGGTCTTTTTTTTTTTTGACGCTCGACCTCTATACGATCTCCTTCGATTCTTCCTTCCTCCTCCTCCTCCTCCTCATCCTCCTCCTTCTCCTCCTCCTCCTCAAGTTGGATCTACAAAGGTGATTCAGAAAGTTAGTCTCTCCATCGTTGCTGATATGTTACCTGTCTGTTTGTCTGTCTGTCTGTTTGTCTGTCTGTCTGTCTGTCTTCTTCTTCTTCATCGTTTTCTTTTCATTATTATTATTATTATTTTTTATTATTCCTCGTCCTTGCCCTCGCCTTCATTCTCATCCTCGTCGTCTTCCTCTTTATCCTCTTTCTCCTTCTCTTTCTCATCCTCTTTCTCCTTCTCTTTCTTCTCTTTCTCCTCTTCCTAGTCCTCTTTCTCCTTCTCTTTCTCTTCTTTCTCTTCCTAGTCCTCTTTCTCTTTCTCTTTCTCCTCTTTCTCCTCTTCCTCCTCCTAGACCTCTTTCTCTTCTCGCTCCTCCAAGCTTCGGGTTTTCATCTTTGTTCCTGAATTTCCTCTCTCTCCCTTCTTCCCTCCTTCCTTCCCCCTTATTCTTAGACCCCTCCCTCCCTCTCTCCTTCCTGCCTCCTCACCTACCTCGGCAATAAACCTTCCTTTCCTTCCTCATCCCGTCAACCTTCCTCCCTGTGCTCATGCCTCTCCTCCCTCATTTACCTCCCCACTCCCTCTAAGAAGCTTCCTTTCCATTTTCCTCCCCTATTTTCCTTCCTTTCTTGTACCTCCTTCACCCCTACAACCCCTCAAATATCCCAGCATCTCTTCCCTTTATCTCCCTATTTTTTGCCTCTTACCTTCTTACATTCTTACCTTGTTTTCCTTATTAATTCCTCACTCTACTTTCTTTTCCTCCCCTTCAGTTTTTTCCTCTCTTTACTGCCTCCCTTTTTACCTCCCTACCTATTATTATTCTCTTTTTCCTCTCCTTTACCTTCTTACATTGTTACCTAATTTTCCTTATTTTTTCCTTACCTTACTTTCCTTTCCTCCCCTCAAGTATTTTCCTCTCTTCACTACCTCGTTTTTTAAGCTCCCCACCCATTTTTATTCTTTTTTGCATTGTTACCTTATATCCCCTATTTTTTCCTTACCTTACTTTATTTTCCTCCCCTTGAGTGTTTTCCTCTCCTCACTACCTCCCTTTTCACCTCCCTATCTATTTTATTTTATTTTTTTCCTCACTCTTATAATTCCTCATTCCCTTGCCTTCTCTTTTTCTCCTCCTTCCCTCCTCTCTTCTTTTCTCCCTTAGTATCATCTTCATGCCTTTACTTCCCTCCCCTTCCTCTATTCACTCCTTCCCTGTCTGTCTGTCTGTCTGTCTGTTTCTCTCTCTCGATCTATCTATCTATCTATCTATCTGTCTATCTATGTATTTTTCCCTTCCAATCCTCTCCCCATCAGTTTTTAATGGCTCATCTTCTTCACTCCCTTAATCCCTCACCCTTGTCTTCCTTTCCCTCCCTCCTTGCCCCTTTTCTCCTTTTCTCTCCTAGTATGTTTTGCCACCAACTGCTTTTCTCTTTATGTAATTCCTCTTCTCCCTCCCTGCCTCCCTCCTCCCCGTTCTCTCCTTATTGAATTCCCCTCCCCAAATGCTTGTCTCCCCCTCCCCCTCCTTCCTCCCCACCCACGTTCCATTACTTTTCCCAGCCTTCCCCTGAGTCCTCGCTCCTTTTTTTGTCTTAATTTTCTCTCTAAAGTGGTTAATTCCAGCATTCCTTTCTCTCTGGTCTGTACCCTAGCTCTGTGTCTGTCTCCCTCTGGTCTGTCTGTCTGTCTATCTGTACAAATATCTATCGCTTTCCTTCCATTCCTTTCCCTTCTCCCTACCTTCCCCTTCCTTATCTTCCCCCTTCCCTGCCTCCCTCCTCCCCTTCCCTCATTTCTTTAGATTGCTCCTCCTCTCCCAACTCCCCTTGTATGTCAGTAAACACCCTCTCCCTCCACCCAACTCCCCTGCCTTCCCCTCCCATCCTCTCTCCTCCCCTCCCCTTCCCTTCCCTCCCTTCCCCTGCCCTCCTCTCCCCTCCATTTTCCTTCCCTCCCCTACCAATCCCACTGCCCTCCTCTCCTTCCTTCCGTCCATCGCTGTCAATAACGTGTGATTGAAAGCCGGTTTTTTGTAGACGCTAAGAAAGTACTGTCGGGTCCAAATGTGATATAAACTTTTACGCTGGACGGCTTGATCAAAATGTATTGTGTGAGTATTTTTGTTCGCTTTTTTTGAGGGGGTGGTTGAGGGGTTTAGGAGACGTCGACGTGTTTCTTCTTAAAGGAGTGTGTACGAAGGCGGTTGGTTGGGTTCGTGAAAGGAGGTTAGGCGGGGTTTGAAAGGTTTGTTGAAGGGATTAATGAGGTTCGTAAAGATAAATTCAGTATAAGGTTTTGAGTTTAGTTGTATTATTATCACCGTTTTTCCTCGTTGTTGTCTTTTTCATTTTTATATAGAAGTAAATATCGTAATTATGCTTTGTTATTTACTTAGTCATTTATTTATTTTCATGAAACGCAGCGAATAATAAAAACTCTTTATTTGTGTTGTAGTCAAATGCAGTAATTCATATTTTTTTACACAATATAAACAACGAGTAACATTAAAGTGTTTTAGAGATTATTTTTCTTGTTTATTATTTAATGTGTGGGTGGGTGGGGGTGGGTGGGGGGGTTGGATATGGACGTGGGTGTTGATGGTTGGTTGGGTGAGATGTCTGTAAGTCTGTCTCTCTGTCTGTCTATTTGTATGCCTGTCTCTCTTTCTTTCTGTCCGTCTGTCTGTATGTGTGTATTTTTTTTACAGCAAAGGAGACTGCACAAGGGCACAAAAAAGGAAACAATAATAAAAAAAAACGCTACTCGCTGCCGTATGTGCGTTTGTATGTGTAAATATTAGAAAACGTTGTCACCCTAATTAAAACATTCTCCTTTATTTATTTACTCTAACGCAACATGGCAGTTTAGAAGCGTTGCGTCACTAGATCAAGCGAGTGCAAGAACATTATCACAATTAGCACAGAGAGGGTGACGTACAGTGGTTTCCCCTGCCCCTCTCAACCCCCTTCCACCCCCTCCACTGCCCCCTGCCCCTCCCTTCCACCCCGTCCACCCAATGATCATCAGCCGTATTAATGGTGACAGTTTTGAGTGTTGCTGCCGCAGTCAATTGTGTGAGAATGGCGTGCGCTCTCTCTGTCTCTCTCTTTTTTCTCTTTTTATAACGAGAACTGAGACTCTATTACCGTGACGAGTGGTTTTAATGGAGAGTTCAGCGCGATTCGTCTTCATAAACATTAAATTCAGATGTTATTCTTTCTTCTTATCCGTCTGAATGGTCATAAATCGATTTGTATGATTCTTAATGTATCTAATAACTTTCCCCATTGATATCTTGAGTGTGTGGAAGACGTGGGAATGTTCGATATCAGCGCTATGTGTCAAGGGTCAGAGGGAGTGAGCGAAGCAAATGCGAGGAAACTTTATATATTATTTCTTTTTCTAATCCGTCTGCATGGTATTAAATCTATTCATATGGCTCTTAATGCCTCTAATAACTTCCCCATTGATATCGTGAATGTGTTAAAGGGATGGAAAGGTTTGATAACAGTGCATCGTGTCAAGGGTCAGAGGGAGTGAGCGAAGTGAATGCGAGGAGACTTTATATATTATTTCTTCTTCTAATCCGTCTGCATGGTCTTAAATCTATTCATATGGCCCTTAATGCCTCTAATAACTTCCCATTGATATCGTGAATGTGTTAAAGGGATGGAAAGGTTCGATATCAATGCGTCGTGTCAGGGGTCAGAGTGAGTGAGCTAAGCAAATGCGAGGAGACTTTATATGTTATTTCTTCTTCTAATCCGTCTGCATGGTCTTAAATCTATTCTTATGGCGCTTAACCCGGTAGCAGCGAAGGGCCAAATTTGCGGCTGTCCGTGTAGCAGCAACGGGCCAAATTTGTGCCATGATATAAACCCCCCAAAATAGATGATACATAATCTGATCACAAATGCTTTGATATATATTATGAAATGGTTTGTGTCTCTAATAACTTCCCCATTGATATCGTGAATGTGTTAAAGGGACATAGGTGCGATATCTGTGTGTCGTGTCAAGGGTTAGAGGACGTGAGCGGAGGGTGCACCGGGAGACTTTTGGTTCAAGTGGGCGATCAGGTGGGTGGTGGTGGTGGAGGTGGGTCTGTCTGTCTTGATTCCGGATTGCAAAACCTTAAAGTTGCCCTCACCTGTCCCACGAATGTCAAAAGAGTTAGGCACACCCACATACACCCTCACACATACATACATACACACATACATACATACATACATACATACATTACATTACATTACATTACATTACATACATACATACATACATCAATATACACACTTTATTATCCTTACATCCACCTCTTCCTCCTCCCTTACTCTTGTTATTAATATTTTCCACTAACACACACACATACATTTTACACACATTCCCAAACCTCATTAGTGAATCTAGTTAGACACACACGCACACACATACACATATATATATTTACATTTTACATCCCCACATTCACTCTTCCTCCTCCCTTACTTTTGTTATTTATATTTTCAACACACTCATCCACATTTATACATTTTCCACATATATCCCGTCACCTCATTAGCGTACTGCCTTGACACCGAGTAAAACACACACACACATAAAAATAAAAGTCCGGTTTAATCCATGCACTGCAAACGCCGGATGAAACGAGGGTCGCCGCTGTGTGTTTTTGTCGGGGCGCGCCGGAGCCAAGACAAGTTTGGCGGCCGTGACGAGAGAAACAACTTTCCTCGCCCTCCCGGAGCGTGTGCGTGAGGCAAAATTCAATTGTGTCCCGAGTTTGGCTTCTCTGGGTATCCCGCCGGCGAGCTCTCTCTGGCCCCCTCTCACACACGCACAGATAGATAGATAGATAGATATTATATTGATCACAAATGTACATAAAACCAAAACATCATACATAAATCGGAAGTTATTTAAGAATGTTAATTTCGATAATATAACAACATTTCCTATTTGTAGTCCACATTCAGCACTTAAGTAAAATCTGTACATAGTTACACACGCCACGCACACACACAGACAGTCACGCAAACACACACACACACACACACACACACACACACACACACACACACACACACACACACACGCACACATCCTGTCTCGAGTTTGGCTTCTCTTGGTGTCCCGCCCACGAGCTGTCCCTGTCCCCTCACACACAGGCACCTCCCCTTCCCTCCCCAGCACACATATACACACGCACACTCACACGCTCACACGTACGCACACGCACGCACACATCCTTTCCTATTTTCCTGCTCTGAATCACACCAGCAAAAAACATTCTGGTGCCAACTATTGTCCATATATTTAAACTATGCTGCATTTGTTGTAATTTTAATTAGTCGGAATGTAATTTGAAACACACACGCACACGCACACACACACACACACACACACACACACACACACACACACACACACACACACACACACACGACATTGTAAGCGTACCCAGGTGCTTCCTTCTGTTTTTTCCCCTCCACGTAATTCAACGTTTTCAAAATTAAACCCATAAAGCACGTAATTAACAGCGATACTCCCGTTTCCGCGTCGCTTGCCTCCGCCGGGCCGCTTAATTACCATAAAGTAATTAATTCCATCACATTTAGCGTATTACGGAGGCTGAGTAATGCTGCGCACCGCCGCCAGAGGGACAAGGAGGAAGGGGATGTTTCTTTTTATCTTTCTCTCCCCTCTCATCGGCCCCTTCCATCCCTTCGCTTCTCGCTGCTCTCCCTTCCTCTCGCTTCCTTCACTCCCTTCCCTTCCTTCCTTCGCTCAACTTCCCCTTTCTCTCACCAGATTGCGTTTTCCTTCTCTCACCCTTGCATCCCTCCCTCAATACCTACCATCCATCTCTTTGCTTTCCTCCTCTCTTCTTTCTCCACTCACATCCATGCTTTCCCTCCCTTCCGCTGTCAACTCTGCTTCCATCCTTTTACCTCCATCTCTTCCGCCCTTCTGCTTGCTCTTCTGCACTTAACTATCTTTTCGTTCCCTTCTACTCTTTATTTTGCTTCCCTTCTCTTCTCAAACCTGCATTCGTCTCCTTTATTATCCCTGTTTCCTTCTTCTTTTCTCCATCTCTTCTCTCCTGTTTTCTCCTCTACACTGAACCCTGCTTTCGTTCCCTTCCGCTCTCAACTCTGCTTCCATCCTCCTCTTCTCTTCCCCCCACCCGCCCGCCACTCTCCTCTCCCATGCGCGTCTCTCCTTCCCTCCTTCCTCCCGCCCTCCCGCCCGCCTCCTTCCTCTCCCACGCGCCTCTCCCTCCCTCCCTCTCACTACGTCAATATTAACCCTCAGCAGAAGCCAAATTTATGACATTCTCCCCGTCGTCCCAACAGGCAGCCGCTCCACCACGCACGCCCCCGCGCCCTCCCTTCCCTTCCCTCCCTTCCCTCATCTCCCTCTAATTACCTCCTTCTCTTCGTCCTCCTCCTTCTCCTCCTTCTTCGCCTCCTTCGTCTTCGTCCTTGTCCTCGGCTTCCTTCTCCGTCATCTTTTGTCCTATCCTTCGGTGCCGTTCTCCATTTCGTCCTTGTTTTCCTTCCCATTTTTCTTTTCCTTCACTTTTATTCCTTCTCCTTCTTCTCCTCTTTCTGGTCCTGTCAATACTTTTGCCTCCACTTTTTACTTTTTTTTTTCCTGTTCTTCCTCCTCCTCTTTTTCCTTCTTATCCTTATTGTTATCTTCTAGTTCCTCTTCCTTCTCCTCTCTCTTCTCCACCTCCTCGCCATCGTTTTCCTCTTCCTCTTCTTCCTCCTCTTCATGCTCTGCCACACACACACACACACACACACACACACACATACACACACACACATGCACACATCACACACATACCTTCAGTAATACATTTTCCGTTTTCCTCTTCACTCCCTTTCGTAAGCTGGGAATCTGATTAAGTCAATGATACGTGAACAAGCGTGATTTTATGGCTCTATATTAACTTAAGACTTTAATCTCCAGCTTCCCTTCCGTATTCTTTGTGAAGGTAAATCGCGCTGTGAGAAAACTGGACTTATTCATTTTTAGTATTGTTCCCCTTCAATCAAGAGGCGAAGCTGTATACGCTGAAGGAAGAATGATTGATCAGCACCTGTGAAGAGGAAGAGGAAGAGGTGGAGGAGGAGGAGGAGGAGAGTAAGAGCGGGTAGAAGAGGAAATGAAAGGCTAGTAGGAAATTGAAGAGGAGGAAGAGCAGGAGGAAGCGGAGGAGTTGGAAATGGTGCAGGAGGAGGAAGAGAAGGAGGAGGAAGACGAAGGAGAAGCAGAGGAAAAAGAATAAAAATAAAGAGATGAAGTAGAAACGGAAAATAATATGTGGGAGAGGAAGAGCTGAAAAGAGTAAATGAAAATGTTGGTAAAAGTATATTAACAAGACCCAGAAATAGTAAATAAAAGGTGATAAAATAGAGAAGACGAGGGAGAAACAGAGGAAAAAGAAGAAAATAGAAAAGCTCAAGTAGAAAAGAGGAATAAGAAAATGTGAAGAAAATAGAAGTGAAGTGAGTGAATGAAGATAATGGTAAAATGTATAAATAGAAAGACCCAGAAATACTTAATAAAAGGTGTCAATACAAGGAAGGCGTAGGAGAAACGGAAGAAAAAGAAGGAAAATTAAAAAGCTCCAGAAGAAAAAATAAGCAAAATGTGAAGAATGAATAATTGAGGAGTAAAAGATATGTTGGTAAAAATAGGTTTAGCCCGAAATAGTAAATATAAAGTGACATAGGAGACAGGTGATATGGTATTCTTCTAGACAGCCTTCCGCAAATAACCACGTGAGGAGTAGGCAATGGTGAAGGAGCAGGAGGAGGAGGAGGTGGAAGAGGAAGAGAAGGAAGAAGAATACAAAGAAGAAACAGAAGAAAATGGAAGGAGTAGGAAATGGTGTAGAAGGATAAAGAGACGGAAGAGGAAGAGGAGGAAGAAGGCGAAGGAGGAGAAGCAGAAGAAAAAGGAAAGAGTAGGAAATGGGTTGGTAGGAGGAGAAGGAGGTGGAGGAGAAAGAGAAGGTGAAAGAAGGTGAAAAAGAAGAAAAAGGAAGGAGTAGGAAATGGTTTTGGAGGAGGAGGAGGAGGTGAAAGAGGAAGAGAAAGAGGAAGAAGGCGAAGAAGAAGAAACAGAAGAAAAAGGAGGAAGTAGGAAATAGTGGAGGAGGAGGAGGTGGAAGAGGAAAAAAAGGAGGAAGAATAAAGCGAAAAAGAAGAGAAAGAGGAAGAAAAAAAAGTGAAGGAAGAAGAAAACTTAATGACGAAGGTAAGAGAAAAAAAGTGATAAAAATCAAAATATAAACCCAAAAACAATTAATACAAGGTGACACAGGAGACAGGTGATAAAAAATACTTCGAGGCAACCTTCTACAAATATCCAGGTGATCGCGGATGACGTCACTGTGTTGCGTCACCACCCGGGTATTGCGTCATTGCCGGGGCTGCTCAGTGTTGCTTCATATACCAGATAGCCTTGTATTACCGCTCTTGATTTTATAGTTTTGCGTCATCAAGGGAACCGAATTGCGTTGCGATATTACAGTTTGTTTTACTGTTGCGTCATTCCCTTTGGTCTTACGTCATGGAGAGCCTTGTGTTGTTTTTAGTGGTTTTGAGTCAATACTTATGTTGTTTGCAGTGTTGCGTCATCAAGGGAGTAGCTGGGTATTGCGACAGTTTTGTTTTGCTTTTTGTATTTCATTACCTTTGCGTGACGTCATCGTGTGACTTGTGTTGCATCCTCACTGTGTTGTTTTTGTGTTACTTTGTTGTGGTCACGTGCTCTTCGTCACATCTGCAATACTTTAAAAGATGTTGTTCTCTCTCCATATTATTCATCAGTTCATTATGACCTATTCGTGTTATGGTGCTCTTTTCGTCACTATACTGAAGCCATGTCTCGAAGCTGTTCTTGTGTCACCATGAACTCAGCCTTACAAAAAAATTAGAGTCATGTTATAAGACATTTCGCCGCCCAAGGACACATATTTGACAAGGCTATCGTATAGGAGTTGTGGGCATTTTCAGGAGTAGTTTTTATGACGCTGGTGGTAGTTTGACCCTTCTTCTGTACCGTGAACCTAAAGAAACACTCATTAGAACCCGACTGACCCCCTCTTTGACCTTTAAAAATACCTGATGTGAGAACCGAAAGTGTCTTATAATTAGCCTTACCATGGAGAGCTCGTGCGTCACCATAAAGCCACACCGTCACTATAAAGTCGTTGTATCACCATAATGCCTTAGCCTCAACATAAAGTTTTCCCTCGTCACTATAACCTCGCTGCCGCACTATGAAGTCACTACCTGAACATGATGCTCTCTATAAAAATCTACGAATATTTGTCACTATTATATTATAGGTCGGTATAATAAGACACTTTGGTTCCTCACATCAGCTATTTCTAAAGGCCAAAGAGGGGGTCAGTCGGGTTCTAATTAATGTTTTTTTAGGTTTACGATACAGAGGAAGGGTCAAACTACCACCAGGGTCATAAAACTACTCCTGGAAATGCCCTAAACTCCTACGAAAGCCTTGTCAAATCTGTGGACTTGGGCGACGAAGCGTTTGACAATACCGCCCTAGTATCTTTCACCACAACATCACAGCAGCACTATACACAATGTCACAGCACCACTATAATTTCACTATATTACCACAACGCCGTTTTATCGATCACCATAACCTCACAGCGTCACCATGATACTGCTACAATGTCACATCACTACAATAACGTCACTGTTTTACCACAGAGCTCTTTTATCGATCACCATAACCTCACAGCGTCACCATGATACTGCTACAATGTCACATCACTACTATAACGTCACTGTTTTACCACAGAGCTCTTTTATCGATCACCATAACCTCACAGCGTCACCATAGCAGCGCAGCACCATAACAGTGCCACAATAAACTACCTATTCACAAAGATACAACAATTTTTCCCCGCTGTTGCATTCTTCACCACGCGTTATAATCGGATACTGATGGTGATGGTTATTTTTTGTAGTTTTTTTTTCAGCATTGCGATTTTGCAGTTCGATGGAGCTCTGTAATATTTTTAACACAATATATATTCTTTTTTTTAATCGGGAAATCGGCACTAAATTCAGCTGCCCCGCCTCTGTGTGCCGCGCCGTGCCTCGCTTTGCTGTAATTTACACTCATTTTTATCTCGATTTTTTTCTTTTTATTAGTTGTGTTTTGCATATAGGTTTTTTTTTTCATATACAGGAACACAGGTATCAGGTTTGCTTTTTTATAGATTAGATTCATTTTTTTTCATTTCTTCCTTTATTTACTTATCAGATTTACGTTCTTTTTTTGTTTTGTTTTTTGTTTCTTTTTCACATACAGGAACACAGATATCAGGTTTGCTCCTTTATGGATTGTATAGTTGTGTTTTTTCTTTATTTTTTTATTCCTTCTTTTATTTACTTATCAGATTTACGTTCTTTTTTGTTTGTTTGTTTCTCGCTGTCATTCCTCTTCCTGCGGTGATAGATTTGCTCTTTATTTTACACTAACATCACTACAATCACTTCCATCTCGCTCTCCTCTTCTTCCTCTTCCACATAACTTATTACTAGAACCTCCTCCTCCACCATTTCCATCTTACCCCGTCTATTTTTTCCATCTTCCTCTTCTCTACCTCTTCCCTCCCTTCCACCACCACCACCAAAACTTCCACCTCCACAACTTCCTCCATCTTCACCACCTCCACTGTTTCCCTCACCATCACCACCACCACCATCACTGAAAGGGTAATGGCGGTGGAAAAATAAATGGTGATACGGCTAATTTGGAGGCAGAGAATTCAACTGTTTTTAGTGCGTTCGTGTTTGTTGTATCAAGGTTAAAGTATTCGTTGTTATTGGCTGCTGGTTCGGTTGGCTAGTCTGCCGAATGTAATGGGATAAATATTTGATTGTTTGGGGGTTTCCAGAGTGATGGTTGGTTAAATGCTCTGTAACGAGATATAATATTGGTTGTTTTGGCTGTCTGGTGTGTGATGGGCAGGAATATCGGTTGTTTTTTTATTGTCTGGTGTGTAATGGGTTAGAATAGTGGTTGTTTGGGTTAATAATGTATTAGAAATGTTTGTTGTTTACTTTTCACGGTTTAGAGATGTGGGCTGTTTGCGTCGCGGTCAAGAAAAATGTTTGTTTACTTCTTACAGTCTTGAGATGTTGTTTGTTTTCACCACTGTCTAGAGGAACTGTTTGTTTACTTTCCATGATCAAAATATAGTGTTTGTTTACCTCAGAGCCAAAAAATGCTGGTTGTTTATTTCTTAAGATCTAGAAGTGGTTGGTTGTTTGCATCAGGGTTAAGAAATGTTGTTTGCTTGCGTCAGGGCCAAAAAATGCTGGTTGTTTATTTCTCACGTCTAGAAATGGTTGTTTGTTTGCATCAGGGTTAAAGAATGTCGTTTGCGTCAGGGTCAAGAAAATGTTGGTTGTTTATTTCTCAAGGTCTAGAAGTGGTTGTTTGTTTGCATCAGGGTTGAGGAATCTTGTTTGTTTGCGTCAGGGCCAAAAAATGCTGGTTGTTTATTTCTCAAGATCTAGAAATGGTTGTTTGTTTGCACCAGGGATAAGGAATGTTGTTTGTTTGTGTCAGGGCCAAAAAAATCTGGTTGTTTATTTCTCAAAGTCTAGAAATGGTTGTTTGTTTGCATCAGGGTTAAAGAATGTCGTTTGCGTCAGGGTCAAGAAAATGCTGGTTGTTTATTTCTCAAGGTCAAGAAATGGTTGTTTGTTTGCATCAGGGTTAAGGAATGTTGTTTGCGTCAAGGTCAGAAAATGGTGGTTCTCTGCATCACGGTCATGGGCTGAGAGTGTTTGTTTACCGTCTGCGTCACGTGATGGGGCGATCGAGAAGCAATGGTCCGAGAGAAGATTAAGCGGCCGGCGCGGGGAGAAGAAGATGGGGCGAAGATAAATGAGGATGCTGAAACACCTTTATTCAGGCAGGACGAGGTAAGGAGGAAGCACTCTCCGCCCTTCCTCCTCTTCCTCCTTCCCTTTTTTCCTCTCCTCCTCTTTCTCCCTTTACTTTTATTTTTCCTCTTCCTTTTCTCCTTCCATCCCTCTCTTGTTCCTTCATTCCATGCATCTTTCCATCTTTCCCTCGCTTCTTTTGTCTTATTTCATTCTTAGTTTTCTTTATTATAATTTTTCTTTCTCTCTCATTCCTTTCCTTCCCTTCCTTCACTTCCATCCATCCCTCTCTCCCTCTCTTATCCTCTATTCGTTTTCTTTCCTCTCCTTCCTTCCCTTCTTGCTTATTTCCCTCCTCCATTCCTCTCTCTCCTCATCATCACCATCTCTCTCCCTCCTCTTCCATCCCTTCCTTCCTTCCTCCTGCACTTCTTCCATCACTTTTCCTTACTTTCCTCCGCTCCTCCCTCCATCTCTCCCTCTCCCGGCCCTTCCTTTCCTCCCTTCCTTCCCCTCCTTGGGCGCGGAAGGAAGGAGGAAAGAGTTGCAATTTATTTTCATCTAAACTCACAAGATTGCGCCAACATCACAAGGTTAAGTTTGGAGCTTTTCTTGTTTAGTTTTCAGCCTTTTTTTGGTGGGGAGCACGAAGGGGGAAGAGATGAGAGGGGAAAAGGGGGGAAGGGGTAAGAGGGAGAGGGGAAAAGGGGTGTTAGAAGGGGGAGGAAGGGAAGGGTTGTGTGTGGGCCATCCCTCCACTGACCTCAAAAGTAATTAGTTTCTTATTACTTTTCCGGTTTTGTCGGTTTTATGGTTAGAATAACGATGGTGATAATAAGAATAAGAATAAGATTTTTCACCTAGATTTAAAAAAAGTAGTTTTTTTTTATTTATTTTTCAACAAAGGAGGCAGCTCAAGGGCACAAAAAAAAACAATAATAAAAAAAGCCCGCTACTCGCTGCTCCCAAAAAGGAATTAAAAGAGGTGGCCGAAAGAAAGATCAATTTCGGAAGAAGAGGTGTCCTGATACCCTCCTCTTGAAAGAGTTCAAGTCGTAGGAAGGAGGAAACACAGATGAAGGCAGATTGTTCCAGAGTTTACCAGCGTGAGGGATGAAAGAGTGAAGATGCTGGTTAACTCTTGCATAAGGGGTTTGGACAGTGTAGGGATGAGCATGAGTAGAAAGTCGTGTGCAGCGGGGCCGCGGGAGGGGGGGAGGCATGCAGTTAGCAAGTTCAGAAGAGCAGTCAGCGTGGAAATATCGTTAGAAGATAGAAAGAGAGGCAACATCGCGGCGGAATTTAAGAGGTAGAAGGCTATCAGTAGGAGGAGGAGAACTGATGAGACGAAGAGCCTTAGATTCCACTCTGTCCAGAAGAGCTGTGTGAGTGGAGACCCCCACACGTGAGATGCATACTCCATACGAGGGCGGACAAGGCCCCTGTATATGGATAGCAACTGCGCGAGGGAGAAGAACTGGCGGAGACGATACAGAACGCCCAGCCTCGAGGAAGCTGATTTAGCAAGAGAGGAGATATGAAGTTTCCAGTTGAGATTTTGAGTTAAGGATAGTTAAGTGATAATAATAATAATAACAATAAGAAGAATGAGACTTTTCACCTCATTTTTTTTGAGAGTTGTGATAATTATGATAAGAATAAGAATAAGATTTTTTTACCACTTTTAACACTACTACTACTATTACTACTACTACTACTACTACTACTACTACTACTATTACTGTTACTACTACTACTACTACTACTACTACTACTACTACTACTACTACTACTACTACTACTACTCCAACTCCTCCTCCTACTACTACTACTACTACTACTATTACTACTACCTCCCCTACAGTCGTCATCGCCACACTTCTCTTAAACTTCGACATCGACATCCACCTTCACATCGCCTTGTCCTCTTTCTTTACCAGGGTTCGTAAAAGTCACGCTACACGCCCCGACGCCCTTCACGGCGTCTTCCAAGCTTCCCTGCCCAAAGAACACACACACACACAAACACACACAAACACACACACGTCCTAATCCACCTCTCATCACCATCGTTATCTTATTAAAATTTTCCCGCTCATCCTTACTTTAAATCCTCGTCCTCATCGTTATCTTCATCTTCACCCTTTTCTTGAGTCCCTCCTCCTTATCGATTCCTATTTTAGTAGAGAGAAGACCCACGAAAGAGACAGATAGATGGACAGACAAGAAAATGGAAAACTGAGAAGCAGATATACAGAGAGACAGACAACACGAGAATGAGACTGGAAATTACAGAACTGGAGACAAGACAGATAGATAGACAGAGAGACAGACAGACAGACGTAAAGACAGAGACCGTGAATGGAGCTGAAATGAAAGAAACCAGAGAGATATATTCCTCTCTATCCCACTCGCAGCCTCCTCCTCCTCCTCCTCCTCCTCCTCCTGACCGCCTCACTAACTTGCAGAATTACCCAGACTCCGGCACAGTTTACATGCCCACAAAGTTTACCGTCAAGCCTCTTTTGTCTGTCTGTCTGTCTGGCTGGCTGTGGGGGAAGGGGGTGACGGGACCAATTTTAACCTTCTCTGCTGTCCTCCTACTCCTCTTCTTCTTGTTGTTTTCTTTTTTGTTGTTATTATTTTTCTTCCTCTTTGTACTTTTTTTTCAACAGCATCATTATCTTCCTCCTTCTCCGTCTTCTTCTCCTCCTCCTCCTCCTCTTTCTCCTCCTTCTCCTCCTCCTCCTCCACTCATCCTTTCCTACTCCGAGCAAAAATTTCGATGTCTTCGCGGGTTTGTGAGTCGCGTGGGTGTCGTTGGGTCGAGTTCGGTTGCCTGTGTTGGTTCAGTAAGAGAGAGAGAGAGAGAGAGAGAGAGAGAGAGAGAGAGAGAGAGAGAGAGAGAGAGAGAGAGAGAGAGAGAGAGAGAGAGAGATGACAAACTAGTGTAACATATTGTCCTTTTTATTCTGTTCATTTTATTTTGAGTCACCTGTAAAATTTAAAGCGAAAATTAAGCCACAGTATACAAAATGAACCTCCTATCCATATCAGTTTCATCAGTATTTAATTTTTACCCCTCATCTTATTTTTCCCATTATTTTCTATTATTTTTCTATTATTTTCTATTATGGTGTAAGTACAGACTGGAATAATGGCGCGAACGAAACGGAGAACCCCACTTCGAATCCCGCTTCCGTAATTTCTGTCCTCGAGGGTAATAACGTAATTCAAAACGACGACCTACACAACACGACGTATTTTAAAGCATACATACATTTATCAAGTTAACGCCGGGGGGAGGAGGAGGAGGACAGAGGAGAAGGAGGAGGGGGAGGAGGACAGAGGAGAAGGAGGAGGAGGAGGAATTATTTGATCTCCTCCTAAATGTATTCATCTCTCTTCCTCTTTCGGCCTTCCTTCCCTCCGTTTAAACCTTCCTCCATCTCTCCATTCCCTCCTCCTCCTCCTGCTCCTCCTTCCTTCCTCCCTGTCCACACGCATTAAGTCACTCTTATTTTATGGTACAATAAACTGTATATCAGTCTTAACAGCGTGTAGCGACAGTTTAATGTTTCAATGTATCTTCTGGTAATGCGAGAGTCTGCCCAGGATACTCCTCGCGCAAGTTTTCCTTCTCCCTCGATCCTGTAAATGTTATCTAGTTCGTCAAGCGCTTCCAGACGTGTGGGGGAGGGAGGAAGGGATAGAGAGGAGGAGGAGGAGAGAAGGAGAATGGAAGACGGAGAAAGAGGGAAACGGGGAGAGAATGAGAGGGAGAGGGAGAAAGAGAGAGGGAGAGAGAATTGGAGAAATGGGAAGGAGACAGAGGGGGGATGGGGGAGAATGGGAGACGGAGAGAAAGGGAAACGGGGAGAGAATGAGAGGGAGAAGGAGAGAGGGAGAGAGAATTGGAGAGATGGGAAGGAGACAGAGGGGGGACGGGGGAGAAGGAGAGAAAGAGAATGGGAGACGGAGAGAGAGGGAAACGGAGAGAGAATGAAAGGGAGAGGGAGAAGGAGAGGGGGAGAGAGAATTGGAGAGATGGGAAGGAGATAGACGGGAGAAGGGGGAGAAGGAGAGGAAGAGAATGGGAGACGGAGAGAGAGGGAAACGGAGGGGATGAGAGGGAGAGGGAGAAGGAGAGAGGGAGGGAAAATTGGAGAGATAGGAAGGAGACAGAGGGGGGAAGGGGGAGAAGGAGAGAAAGAGAATGAGAGACGGAGAGGGAGGGAAACGGAGAGAGAATGAGAGGGAGAGGGAGAAGGAGAGAGAATTGGAGAGAGGGTTGGAGACAGAGAGAAAGGAATAGGGAAAAGGAGAATTAGAGAGAAGGAGAGTAAGAGGAAGAAGAAGAAGGAAAGAGAGGGAGGGAGAGGAAGAGGATGGAAAAGGAAAGGCAGAAGGAGAGACAGAGAGAAGGAGAAAAGAAAGGAACTCGAGAGAGAGAGAGAGAGAGAGATTAAGATAAAGTGACCGACATGACAAGGAGATAGAGGCAGAGAGACAGACAGACCAACATATTGCACTCTTGATCACGGACGGAAAACTCAACAACAAGGACGAAAAACAATGATAAAACTGAACAGAATGAGGCCGAACGTATATATCTTTCCCGGCCCTTGTTTCTTGAGTGTTTATTTGTCTTTGTCTGTCATTTACAAGTGTTTACCGGCGAGCCAGACATGTATCACCTCTATATTTCTTGCCCTAAACAGCATCACTCATTATATATCTCCTCTTCTTATATAAATGCCAGTTCTTTATAGATAGCAATGCAGTATGTACGAGACTCAAACATGTATCAGTATCATATGTATTACCTTTACCCTCATCAATATGGCTAACTCATATTCTCCTCACTTTAGTAATATAGGGGCCATCATTAGTGGGCTTTATTTCTCATTATTATTTTTGTTACCCCTGAGCTGCTTCCTTTACTCAAAAAAAAAAATAGTTCCTCATGTATACTACCCTCACAGATAGCATTATTTATCGTTAGAGCAAGAAGTTCTGTTAGATTCATACATATACCAAGTTCATATCTACTACCTTAACCATTATTTCTGTAGCTAATCCATTTTATCTGCATTTAATTAACATCTCCTAAATATACTACCTAAAAATAGCCAAGTTTTTCCTCGAAGCAAGACGATATGGGAGACTCATTCATATACCACATTCTTATTTATATCCCCAACCATCTGTAGCTAACCCATTTTCTCTGCATTTAATTAACAGCTCCCAAATATACTACATAGAAATAGCCAAGCTTATCCTCGAAGCAAGACGTTATGGGAGACTCAGACATATACCACGTTTATAAGTATCACCCCAACCATCTATAGCTAACCCATTTTCTCTGCACCTACGTCACATTCCTTATAGATAGCCGTGTGTGTTTCTTCCAGGCAAGATGCTATACAAGCGATCCAGCGGGAAAGGCTTCAGCGAATAACCGCGAAAGAGAGTAAAACTGTATTGCTTTCAACATTATCACTTTCAATAATCCCCTTCTCGCCTCACCTGTAAGTCATAGTCCCCAGGTAGACGTGTTTATTATCAGGTAGAAAGTTACACAAGTGCCTAAGAGAGAAGGAGGGAGAGGGAGAGGCTTCAGGAAATAACGGAAAACAAGGTGAAACTGTAACACATAATATATACGCGACTCACATTTGTACATTTCCCGTAGACGCGTTTATTATTCCCCAGCCGAGAAGTTACATAAATACCCAGAAGAAGAGAGAAAACGAGAGAGGCTTCAGTGAATAACAAGGAAACAAGGTGAAGCTATAACACAAAGAGACATATTCTTAAACACACAAATATGACAAAGCTTTCGTTGGAGTTCATGCATTTCCAGGGGTAGTTTTATGACCGTGGTGATAGTCTGACCCTTCTTCTGTACCCTTAACCTAAGAAACCACTCATGAGAACCCGATTAATCTCATTTTTGGCCTTTGAAAATAGAGGATGTGAAGGGAGGAAGCGTGTAACAAAACCGACCATAATGTATACGCGACGCACATTCTTGCATCCTCCGTCTTGACTTCATTTCCACGCACCAAGGCGAGCGGGCGGGCGACTTGTCTCGTGTTCGTGTAGCAAGGCAGGATCCATCGGCCGCTAGGGAGTCGTGGATGCTCGTATCTTTGCGGAATTTGCAGCACTTTTCGTCTCCTGCGTCGGCTTTGTAAACATGCGTAGTAAACAGTTAAAAGTAAAAGATGAACGCCACGAGAGAAATTGGGAGTGTCACAAAAGAAAGAAAAAGAGAGAGGAAAGGAGAGAAAGATAAGTAGTAACCAAGCGCTGTAACGTACACATAAGAGCAGTTAGAAGTAAGAGGTAAACAAGACTTGAGATAAATTGGAAGTGGCACATAAGAAAGAGAAAGAGAGAGGAAGAGAAAGGGAAAGAAACAACAACAAGCACTGTAAATTAGACAAAATAGAAGAGGAGAGGAGAGAGAGAGAAAGAGAAAACGTGAATGAGGAAGAGAAAGAGAGATTCGAAGTGACACGTAAGAAAGAGAAAAAGAGAGGAAGAAAAAGGGAAAGAAAAAAATACCAAGCGTTGTAAATTAGGCAAAAGAGAAATGGAGGAGAGAGAGAGAGAAAGAGAGAACGGGAATGAGGAAGAGAGACAGGAAGGAAAGAAAGGAGAGGGGGGGATAATATATTACGACAAATAAGCAATGAGAGAGGTAGGAACGAGGCTGGGGAAGGAGAGGAGGGAGGGAGAGAGAGAGAGAGAAAGGAGGAAGAGGAACGATGATAGATTCCCCCAAATGAGCAATGAGGGAAATGGGGAAGAGGAGGAAAGAGGAGAGATACATGAGAGGGACAAGGAGAGCATATCAAGAGAGGGAGAGACATAGGAGGAAAGAAAAGGAAGCGGGAAAAGAAGAAAACACACAAAAAGGAAGATAGAACGACAGGGGGAAAAAGAAAGAGAAAGAAAGAAGGACTGAATGAATGAATAAAAGAAAGAAAGGTTAAAATAATAAATGATAAAAAAAACATATTTGGCCTCAATTGGGTAGGTTGCTGTATCCTCCTTTTATCCTATACCATCCTATACCTCACCTTCTATCTGCTTTATATTTCACCGTTGGGCTCACTGTCTTATTTACCTCTAATCTGTCTTACTATCATTTATCACCTGTGTAGCTCACCTATTATTTGCTTCATCCTGTACCATTTAACGTACATCTGTCTCAGCCTATACCTAAACGTTTGTCTGGGTCGCCTTACCTGGTTCACCTCTTTATTTACTACGGGCACCTGTACACACCCACCATTGACTAACTATTATATTTCCATAATTCCAATCAATCTGGACTTGCGTCACATACCTGCACGCAATCAATAGCCATTTCTTTCTTTCACAAACCAACACTCACATAGAATCAGAACTTGCTTCATATACCTGTACGCAATCATCCTCACTTATTTCTTTCCCATACCAATAAGCAAACAAACAATGGGTAGTTGCCTCACATACCCGTCATCGCAGTACCAAAAGCTTAAAAAAGGCTGCAAAACATTTTATAGAAACACTGGAGGAGGATTCAATAAGATTTCCCGACGCGCCTGCCTGCCTGCCTGCCTGCCACCCTGCCCTCCCTGCCTCCCCTGCCTGGCCGATCGCCTCTGCACACCTGTTGGGAGCCATTGATCTGTCTGACTCGTGACACCTGCACCATCCCGGCCAGCGCTGGAGCCTCGGTCAGCAGCTCTCTTTCCATTAGCCGGCGTGCTTGAGTAATGGCTGTTGACGCTAAGAGTCGGCCGTCGCGTTTTCCGATCCTCTGACCCACATGCTGAAGACGTATGTTTTATTCGTAGGCGTTCCTCTTGGCCGACTTTCGAGGTAGTCTTTGTTATTTGCTTGAAGTGTTTGATGGCTTTAGTTTGAGTCTTTAGAAGTGACATTCCAACACAACTCTTCAGATTTCCCATAGGTTCCTTTATTATCATCCTCATTCCTCCATTTACCTACAACACTCACTTAAGGGTACTCTCCAACCCCTATGTTAAGTTCGCAGTATCCCCCTTGAAAGACACTCTCCCTGCCTCGTCTTTTTGCCCGGTACACCCAATACACATCCTCCCTTGCTGGTACCCTGTTTCTATTACCTTATATACACTCATCCCCTGCCACGATCAGTATACAGACCCTATCCTTCTCTATCCCACTCTGATGCCCTTCCCCAAGTCCCCTTATTAGACATACCATTCCACTGGCACCATTAATATTTACCGTTCCTTTACCTACCCTATTCTCTTTCCTTACCTTTAACATCCTTATCCCCTTAACAGACACCCTCCCTTATGGTACCATTATATAATACACAACGTCCCTTCCCTAATCCACCCCACTCTTACCCTTAGTCCCCTTAACAGGCACTCCCCGTAGGACCATTAATACACACCGACCCCTTTCCCTACCGTAGTACCCTTAACAAACCCTCCCTGGTCCCCTTAACAACCGGGTCCTCCCCCATTTACACGACACCTTTAGAGAGCCACCATCCCCTCGCCCCCCTTTATGCCTTGCACCGGGGGACTTGGGCTTGACACTTGGCCCATATTTTAGGGGGGCGCGAGGGGGCGGAGGGGGGGCAGGAGGTTCATCAGGGCGACGTAATGGCCTCGTTAGCAACTTTTGTCCGTCGCAGTCCCCCCTCGGACGGGCCGCGGCGCCGGGGTTTACTGGTTTAGTGGTGGTGGCGGCGGGCGTGATGGGGTGAGGGATTGATAAAGTTAGGGAGTAAAGTATTAATGGCCGTGCTGTGGTGGTGGTGGTGGTGGTGGTGGTGGAGATGGATCTGCGCCCTCCCCTACATCCTCCCGTGCAATACATTTCTACACGGTCCGTTCCCCTCCTCCCCTCCACTGTGCCCTGCTGTTCCCTTCTATCTACATCCTCCTCTGCTCTCCTCCCATACATCCTCCGTGCTATACATCTCTACACGGCCCACTCCCCCATCCTCCCCTACATATCCCCTTGCTATTCCATTCTACCAACACCCTCCTCCTCCTCGTCTCCCATACATTCTCCCTCCCCCTCTGCCCTTCACCCATTTCACCCTCATCCTCTTTTCTTCAATTTCAATCATCCTTAAATCTTTACCTCTCTTTACAATTTTATAAGAGAAAGTATACAAAAGGAGGAAAGTCAACAGAGAGATCCAGGTGTAATGAGTTAGCCAGTTTGTACATAGCTCTAATTCGTACCCTTCAGGAAAAAGAACATGGGGGAGTTAAGTTTAGATGTAATAATAAACCATTGTCAAAATTAGAATGTATAAATATTCATAGCTTCTTTTTATACTCGAGTTATTTTTTTTTAGGAGTAGCTGTTTTCATCCCTTTGATATACGTACCAATTGGATGCAGCGTACTAATAGGCGATCATCCCGAAGCCAAGTGAAGGAAGAGGGGGAGAGGGAGTCCGTCTATCAGGCACCGGCAGTCATTACAGGCTCGCGAAGTTAATGGTCTCGTTCACCTGAGGCTTATTATCCCCAGCGGTGCCGGCGACGTGCAATGACCATTAATAGTCACCAAGTATCTGGCAATCATGTGGCTCTCGTGTGTGTCGTTATGAAGTGTGTGTGAGGGGGGAGGGGAGTTGGGGAGTAAGAGGGAGGGAGGGGGTAGGGTGGGAGGGAGTGTGTGTGGGGTGGGGGGATGTGAGTGTGTGGGTGGGTGGATGTGAGTGTGTGGGTGGGTGAATGTGTGTGTGTGTGTGCGTGTGTGTGTGCAGATAATTAGTCCGTCCTTCACCATTTCCTTGTATACACACACACACACACACACACACACACACCACACCACACCGCACCACAGCACAGCACAGCACAACACAACACAATATATAACCTACTCTTCCACGCAGAAAAAAAAACATGAACGAGAGGAAAAGAAAAACAAGGACAGCATCCCATCACAACAAGAGAAATGAAAAAAATATAGATATAAAGAAAAGAGCAGGAAATGAGGATGAAGCTGACATGTGACGACGATAAAAAAGGGGACATAAAAAATACCGAGAAGAACTTTGATAATGATGATGTAAGGACAAATAAAAAGAAAGAGATGATTAGCCACGAAAAAAAAATATTACAAGAAAATAAACGCGGATATTTTTTTTTTCGAAGCAAGATAATGAGATGGCGAGGACAGAGAGAGACAAAGAAGGATAATATAGACAATAACGAAGGAAAGAGAATGGCATACGGAGGACAAATGAGGGAGGAGGACAACAGAGGAAAATGAGATAAGCGCGGAATAGCAGGAGGAAAATAACAGGAAAGGAGGGAGGAAACGGAGCAAGGGAGGTACGAGAGAGAGAGAGAGAGAGAGAGAGAGAGAGAGAGACAAAGACAGAGAGAGAAAGAGGGAGAGGGAGAGGGAGACAAAGACAGACAGACAGTCACACACACACACACACACACACACACACACACACACACACACACACACACACACACACACACACACACGTCAATATTGCCACACTAGAGAGAGAGAGAGAGAGAGAGAGAGAGAGAGAGAGAGAGAGAGAGAGAAAGGTCATGACTGGGGGTATAAAAGGGAAAACGAAGGTCACGGACGGCGCAGCTTTAAGAATAATAAAAGAAAGGGATTTCTATTTCCGTTTCCGTGACACAACTTTCTTCTCTTGCTTTTTTTTTTCGATGTCAAAGTATTGGGATATTTTTTTGCTTCTATTTTTTTTCTTTATTTTTAGCAGGGTTTTTTTTTTTTTTTTTAGGAACGAAGTCGCGCATTGATTTTAGCTTACTCCTTTTTTTTTTAATTTTCTCTCTCGTGACTTGACTTACATATTTGCTTTTATTTATTTTCTTTCTTTTTTTTTTTTGAGAAACGAAGTCGTGCATTGATTTTAACTTATTCTCCATTCTTTTCTATTTTCTTTCTCGTGACAACTCTCATCTCATTCTTTTATTTTCCTCTTCGAAGTGAGTGTATCGGGACATTCATTCTTATTTTTTCCTTTTCTATACGACAGCCATGCATTGATTTTGCCTTTCCTTATTTTCTTTCCATTCCTCTTTATTTTTTGGTGGTAGGGGGGCGGGGGGCGGCAGCACCTGCGGGCATTTATTTCACCTTTATTTTTCGTTCGCTCTCCAGTGCCCCTTTATGCTGATGGAAACATAAAGAAAAATGGAGAGAAATCAAGGAGGGAGGGAGAGAAAACGACGAGGTATTGAAGGGGACGAAGAGAGGAGGAAGGATAGGAGGGAGGAAGAAGGAGAGAAAAGAGAGAGACCCTTCCTCCTCTTTCCTTCTTTCGTCTCGCTCTTTCTTTTCCCGTTCCCTCCTTTCGAATATTCCTCCTCCATTCTCTCCCTCCCATACATGCAACTCATTCACTTTCTTTTTTTTTTTTTCCTTTTGCGTGAAGTGCCTTGAGAATGCGTCCATACCTACCACCACCACCATCACAACCACTATCACCATCACCACCACCATCACTAACACCACCACCATCACCAACACCACGACCACCAACACCAACAGCCATAGAAGCAACAACAGCAACATCAATAATAAAAACAATAGCAATGCCTCTCTCCTCTCTAATTATACTTTTTTCCACCCACATAATTATCCGCTCATGCAAGGTTGGTATGGTAATGGTGGTGGTAATCATAATGGTAATGGTGGTGGTGATAATGGGCAGTGGTTTTTGTAATTATGGAAATGCGAGAATAATTTGTGTGTGTTTCTGCATGTGTGTGTGTGTGTGTGTGTGTGTGTGTGTGTGTGTGTGTGTGTGTGTGTGTGTGTGTGTAGTGCATTTCAAAAGCGAGAACTCATGACTGTTAAATGCCGTCTCTTTTAGTTTCATTCATAAAACATGTTCTATCGTCATTATTTTTTTTTTTTGGCCACGCATGAACAATGAAAAAAAATATATAACGCACATTTGCTTGTTCTCATCTGGTGCTGTGATTCAATCTGCGTCACAGGTTCTTGCACTAATTCATTTTTTCCCTTTGCTTCATCACATAAATTTTCAGTACCCCAAAAGTACCCCTCTTTGCTCCTATGTATTTCCACGCTCAAATATTCTCCAGACCTAACTTCCACTGTCTTTTATTATTTTCGCATCCATATCTACTCATTGAAGGGTCTCTGTTTGGGTCTGTATACTTCCTTTATTTTCCCTTGATGCCCTTTCATAGATTCCTCCATTTCCTCTCCCTTCCTCTTCATCTCTCCATTCCTACCTCTCCCCCCCCTCCACTTTCTTCCCCTTTCCCTCTTCCTCCTCCGTCTCCTCTCTCAATTCTCTTTCCCTCTCCTTTCCGTATTTCCTCCTTTCCTTCAATAATAATAATAAATAACAGCACACGACATTCAACATATTAACCATAGCTTGTACAGTAAAACATTTCCATACAACACTCCACATATTCCTCTTTTCACTAATAATTTTTCACAGAGCACGTAACACTTTCGTCCAGTACAGAGAGAAAGAGATGCATATTACATTTCCATTTCATCTAACATTTTTATATTTGTTTAAAGCGCTGTAATCATTCTCTCTTTTTAATCGGTTTCACGCGCATTTCATATTAATTTGTTTCTGATATTAAAACACCTGAGAGAGAGAGAGAGAGAGAGAGAGAGAGAGAAGCAAAGAGAGAAAAAGAAGGAAGGGGAGAAAGAAGGAAGGAAAGAGTGAAAGAAGGAATGAATGAGAGAAAGAAGGAAGGAAAGAGAAAAAGAAGGAAGGAAAGAAAGAAAGACTCAAATATCACTCATTCCATATCGCTATCTATTTATCTATCTATCTATCAATCCCTCGTTCCTACCATTTCATAATCAAACGCATTTATAATAGTAAGAAACCGCCTTTCATATCAACCAGCGATTTGCATACACGAGAACCAACACAAATATAAGAAAAACGGGTCACATAAAAGTAGATCAGACGGAGAGGCGGGCGGGCAAACGTAAAATCACGATACTTCTTTCTGGGCGTGTGATTGCGTGTGTCCTTTTTGCCTCCGCCGCGAGTGTTGTGGCGGCCTGGCCCTGCTATTGGTCTTGCTGCAGGCGGCTGTTTGATTTGTCCTCCACTTACTGATGAGAGCGGCGGGAAAGACTTGTTTTTCACCCATTTTTCCTCCTGCTTCTTATTTCCCATTCCCTAGCCTGTTTGTCCTCCTGTTTCTCTGTCTGGTTATCTGTTTCTCTGCTTGTGTCTGTCTCTCTTTTGTATGTATGATTTTTTGTCTCTCTGTCGTTGCCTCTTGTTTTTTACTCATTTTTTCCTCTTCCTTCTTCCTCTTCCCCGTCTCTCACTTCCGTCTTTGTCTGTTTCGCTGTCTGGCTGTTTCTTTTTATGCATGCTGCTTTCGTATATCTGTTTTTCTGTCTATCTTTCGTTATCGCTGTATAGTTGTGTTTCCTTTGCCTATCTATATGTTTATCGCTTTCCCTGTATTTGTCTGTCCGTCTGTCTGTTTATCTGTTTTTCTTTATGTATGACTGTTTTGTCTGTATCTCTTGTCTGTCTGTATCTGTTTGCCTGTGTGCTTGTCTTTGTCCTTGTCTGTCTGTCTGTATCTCTCTTCGTCCGACCATCCCCCTCCAGACAGTCAGTAAGCCAGCCAGACAGTCAGCCATTCAGGCAGCCATTCTCTACGTGTAATAAAGAGAGGGTGTAGATGTGCTTGTGTGGGTGTGCTGTGTGAAGGAGATGGGAGGCTGGAGGGGGAGATTTGGGTGTCAGGAGGGAAGATGGGAGGGTGGGAGGGGCAGTAAGAGTGGGTGGGAAGGTGGAAGGGACGGAGGAAGAAGAGGAGTGGGAGGGAAAAATGGGTGATATTGTGGGAAAGAATGGTTGTGTGTGGGAAGAAAAGAGAATAGGAGGGAGGGAGAGGAAGGTGAATTGGGTTGTTAAGAGAGAGAGAGAGAGAGAGAGAGAGAGAGAGAGAGAGAAAGAGATACCAAAAATGTATATATATAAAAGGAATGAGAAAGCGTGCAAAACTTTCTTTTTATTATTTTTTTCTGCTCTTTGATCCTCACTTTTACGTTTGTACCTCAATTTCTTTCTCTCTTTTGCCTTTCTACTGTCTGCACTCTTATTCTCTGTTGTTGTATCTACTCTTTGTTTTGTTTCTCTTTTACTTTTCTCTTTAATATCTTCTTCCTCACCTACCTATCATTAACTCCTTCTGCCTTAATCTCTCTCCGCAATCCCCCATTCACATGTTATCTCTGTACTCCCTTCTGATCGTCCATTCTCTATATATCTCTCATTTTCACTTTTTTTTCCTTTTCCTATCTTCTTCCTCACCTACCTATCATTTACCCCTTTTGTCTTCATCTCTCCCCGTAATCTCCCATTCACATGTTATCTCTGTGTTCCCATCTGACCTTCCTTTCTCTACATCTCCATCTTTCCTGCCCTTCTGCTCTTCCTCTCTCTCTCTCCATCTGTCGTTCGCTTCCCGTTCATCTCAATCTGTCCTTCACTCTCCCTTCCTCCCCTCTCATGTTCTCGTCACCTCTTGATTGGCTGCAAGGAAATAGTTTATCCAAGGCACGTAAATATTTCCTAACATTTTCCTCCATCAGTCAGTCCTCCCTCGATCCACCCGTTCATCAATCAACAATTCCCTGATTCACTATTCCATATACTAACCTTGCCCGTTCTACTTAATTTATCGACTTCTCTATCAACCAGGAAGTCCACTATCCCTCCATCTATCCACCATTCTATCCACAAGCTGTCCACCTATTCATTTTTCCATCAATAAACCACCATTTAACCGTTTTACTCTCCCTGTACCATGCTTTCTATCCATCAATTCTTCCTTTATCAACAAATCAACTATATATATCCTTACATCGTCCATCTACTCAGTCATACCTTTACCAGCACTTTTCTATTCAACTATCCATCCATCCAATTTCTCGCTCCCTTTCAAGCCTCCTTCTCTTCTCCCAGTCATTCTTTTCTGCAGCATCCACAGTTCTTCCCATCCTTCTTCCCTGCAGCCTCCACAGTTACATTCTCGTTTAGTCTTCCTGTGTTTGTTTGTCTTGAGGCGTCTTCATCACTTTGGTTCAGCCCTCTCGTTGTGAGTGATGGATGAGCTCTGCCGTCCCTCTCCCTGTTTCCCCCTCTCTCTCTCTTACTCTCTCTATCTATCTTCATCTTCCTTCCCTCGTTCCTTCGCTAGCTCCCTCCATCTCCCTCCATCTCTTTCCCTTACCCTTCTCTCCCCCTCCCACACCCGTCTTTCCTCCTTTCTTTCGACTCTTTCTTTTTATTTTGTTCTTTTCCCTCCCTGTTTCCTCCCTCCCTCCACCATCCATGCTTTCCTTTATCCCTGCTTCATTCTTTTCTCTCCATTCCTTTTCTCTTACCTTCATTTCACCAATTCTGCCCTTCCCTTTACCTTCCTTTTTCCATAACTTTCTCCCTTTCATTTACTCCCTTCCTCATATCTCCCTCCTTTCCCACTCCTTTCCTTCCTCCATTTCCTCTCCCTTCGACTTCATCTCTCCGTTTCTATCTCTCCCCCACTCCGCTTTCTTCCTCTTTCCCTCTACTCCTCCGTCTCCTCTCTCTCAATTCTCTTTCCCTCTCCTTTCTGTATTTCCTCCTTTCCTTCTATCAATCCATCCCTCATATCTCCATTTCTACCACTCCCCCACTTTCCTGTCCTTCCCTTTACCCTTTCCTTCGACTCCCTTTCTCTCTTCCCATTCTCGCTCTCCTTCGCTCAGTCCTCGGCGAGGACTGAGCGAAGGAGAGAGAGAGGGAGGGAGGAAGCGAGGCGCGGACTCCGCGCGTCGCTTCCTCCCTCCCGCTGTCCTTCCGCCGACGCAGTGAGTGAGCGGATGTCTGTCTGATTATGTTAGTGTGTTTTCCCCGCCTGGATGTCCTCGTTTGTTTGTGCTTCTCCGGACTCATTTATATGCGTTGCGTTTTTCCTCGTCTTGCTGATGTTATTGTTGCTGTTTCTGTTGTTTTGTGTTGCTTTATCTGGTTTTCTTTTATGTCGTTATCGTTTTCTTCTTTCTGGCTGTGCTTTTTCATGTGGCATATTGTAGTTTATATATATATATATATATATATATATATATAGATAGATATATATATATATATATATAGATAGATATATATAAAGATATATAGATATATAGATAGATGGATAGGTAGATAGATCGATGGATATAGATAGATAGATAGATATAGATAGAGCAGATTGATTGATAGATAGGTAGATAGATAGATAGATAGAGGACAATGCAAGATGGCGCCACTATAAACACTCGCCTGCGCCAGAACGGGCTGGGCCGCCCATCAGGACCTACCGGAAAGAAGCCTTGGACCGACCATCAGGATCCACCGGGAAGAAGCCTACCGGCGCAATAGGCTGCAATGTAAAAAAAAAAAAAAAAAAAAAAAATATATATATATAGATACATATACATATATATATATATATATATATATATATATATATATATATAGATAGATAGATAGATAGATAGATAGATAGATAGATAGATAGATAGATATAGATATAGATAGATATAGATATAGATATATAGATAGATAGATAGATAGATAGATTGTTTTCTCATGTTTATTTCTTTCGTATATTTTTTTTTGGCTTCGTCTAATATATATGTCTATCCATCTATCCTCCTTCTTGTTTTCGTTCTTTCTTCTCCCATTCATCTTTTTTAGCTCCATCCACTTATCCATCTATTTATCTATGCTTCTTCATGTATTTTTGTCTTTTTTTCTGTTATTTTTCATTCCCCTGTACATCCATGCTCTTTTCATATTTTCCTTTTTTCTTTTTCCTCCATTATTTATTACTCCATCTATATATTCGTCTATTATCCATTCTTTTTTCATGTTTTCTTATTCTTGTTTCTTCATCTTTTTATTTTATTTTTCATTTATTTATCTATCTATCTATTTACCTCTTTTTATCTGTCTAACTCTATCTCGTGCCTTTGTTTCTCTGACTCCCTGTTTATTCCATGTTCTTGGGGTCAGCACTGTGTATCGTATGTCATTTTGAATCATGATTATATTTGACTCCATCTTTCTATCTATGCCTATTTTTATTCTTTTTTTTATTTTCCTTTTTTTCATTTTTTTTCCATTATTTGTTACTCCATCTATATATTTGTCTATTTATCCACTCTTTTTCATGTTTTCTTGTTCTTTGTTTCTTCATTTTTTTTCCGTCTATATATCTTTCTATTTATCTAAGTTTTTTTCGTGTTTTCTAATTATCCGTTTGTTCAGTGTTGTTCACCTCCTTATCTGTCTAAGTCTGTCCCGTGCCGTTCGTTCCTCTCCGCCCCTGTTTGTTCCATTTTCTTGGGGTCAGCATCGTGGATTGTTTGTTTTTCTGCCTCCATGATTATTTTTCCACGTTTTTTCGTTTTCTTATCATCCGTTTGTTCACTTTTGTTAACCTTCTTATCTGTCTAACTCTCTGTCCCGTGCTGTTCGTTCCTCTCCGTCCTTGTTTGTTCCATTTTCTTGGGGTCAGCATCGTGGATCGTTTGTTTTTCTGCCTCCATGATTATTTTTCCACGTTTTTTTCATGTTTTCTTATCATCCGTTTGTTCACTTTTGTTCACCTCCTTATCTGTCTAACTCTCTGTCTCGTGCCGTTCGTTCCTCTCCGTCCTTGTTTGTTCCATTTTCTTGGGGTCAGCATCGTGGATCGTTTGTTTTTCTGCCTTCATGATTATTTTTCCACGTTTTTTCGTTTTCTTATCATCCGTTTGCTCACTTTTGTTCACTTTATCTGTCTAACTCTCTGTCCCGTGCCTTTCGTTCCTCTCCGTCCTTGTTTGTTCCATTTTCTTAGGTCAGCCTCGCCGATTGTTTGTCTTTCTGCCTCCATGATTATTTTTCCACGTTTTTTTCATGTTTTCTTATCATCCGTTTGTTCACTTTTGTTCACCTCCTTATCTGTCTAACTCTCTGTCTCGTGCCTTTCGTTCCTCTTCGTCCTTGTTTGTTCCATTTTCTTGGGTCAGCATCGCCGATTGTTTGTCTTTCTGCCTTCATGATTATTTTTCCCGGGGACGCATCCTTAATCGTTGCTCCACTTTATCTCTTTCTCCTCCTCCGCGGCTCATTTTTCAGCGCCCGCATCTTTTCTTCCTTTCTTCCTCCCTTCCCTTCGCCGTGACCTTCTTATCATGTGTTTGCGTTTATTTATTGCTGTGTTTTTATGATTTGTTTTGTGTTTGATCTCTTCTTTTTTTATTTCTGGGTATCACATTGGCAGTTTCTTTAGTTTGTTTTGCTATCCTTAAATAATTTCTGAACACTTACCTTACCTTACTTTATCCAACCTGTTTTTTTGTCAGAATTTCGTAAAGTTTATAAGTTTTCCTCTCTTCTCTTCGTTAAACCCATGCTACGTTTCTCTCCCTCTCTCTCTTTCTCGTCCTTCTTCTCCGCTCATTCCTTATCCTCGTCCTTGATTTCGCCTTTTTTCTCTTAATCTTAAGCTTATTTTATGGCATATTTTCGTGTGGGTCATTAGTTTCCATCTCTCGTCTGTTAGTTAAACCGATGCTAAATTTATCTCCCTCTCCCTCTCTCTCTCCCCTTCTTCTTCTTCTCCTCAACTTATTCCTTAGCCCCATCCTTTTATTTCGCCTTTTTTTCCTCAATCTTAATCTTATTTTATGGCATATTTTCGTGTGGTTCATAAGTTTCCATTTCGTCTCATAGTTAAACACCTGCTGCGCTTCTCCCTCTCCCTCTCTCTCTCTCCCCCTCTCTCTTTCTTCTCAACTCATTCCTTGACCTCATCTTTTTTTTTTCGCCTTTTTTTGTCTTAATCTTCCATTATTGTCCCCGCCAGCGCGCCATTCTTCTCTTGGATGCATTAATCCTGAGATATTTTCCCGTTTTCATATGATCTGCAGGAAGGAAAATATATATATCATGGCTTAGCGTCTGCTGGGGTGAGGCAAGCTGGGTATTTCTCTCTCTCTCTCTCTCTCTCTCTCTCTCTCTCTCTCTCTCTCTCTCTCTCTCTCTCTCTCTCTCTCTCTCTCTCTCTCTCTCGATAGAAGTAAAAATAACAATAACAATAACATAAAAACACAACGCCTGCCACAACGAGAGAGAGAGAGAGAGAGAGAGAGAGAGAGAGAGAGAGAGAGAGAGAGAGAGAGAGAAGTAGAAAAAAAAAGAATCGTAAAGCCGTGCTCAAGATCATTACAAGCGACTATAGTAATCCCTTCTCTAGCACAACACAAAGAAAACGGAACCGAACAAAAAGACCAGCATTAACACAAGCATAACATAACATACTCAAACATCCATCTCCCGCCCTCTATCAACCATATTCTTAAACATTTCATTGCCCAAGAACACATATCTGACAAGGCTTTCGTAGGAGCTCTGAGCATCTCCACGGGTATACTTTTATGACCCTGGTGGTAGAGTGACCTTTCCTCTGTACCATGAACCTAAAGCAACCCGATTGATCTTCTTTATGACCTTTGGAAATAGTTGATGTGAGAAGCGGAAGAGTCTGAGAATATGGGGTAGACTTGGAGGGATGCGGGGTAGGGAGGGGGGGGGGTAGTAGGATGCGCTGTCAGCAAGAAGAGCCCAGTCACTTAAAAACCAAAGAAAGCTCCCGTGATTTATAGCGAGCCTGATTTATGTGGCCGCGACTTTGAGCGGGTGTGGCTTAGGGGGGAGACAGTGGATGAGGCGGAGGGCCGGAGTGAAGGACGTTAGGGAGTTGATTATGCAGGAGTAAGTTGATGGGAAGATGAAGAGATGCAGGGAAGGGCGTACGGAAAATGACGCTGTAGTAGAGATGAAGATTGAGGGATGAAACATAGAAGAACCTAACAGAATTGAAACTAGAGGAGGAGGTGAAGCTGGAGGGATGCAAATGTGAGGAAAGTAAGAGAGTTGACGTTGCAGAAGTAGATGAAATAGTTAAAGGGATGCAGTGGAGAGAGACGTAAAGTAGTAGAAGATGGAGATGGGAGAAGAGGAGGAGAAGGAGGAGGAGGTGGTGGTGGTAGAGATCGGAGCGAGAGTGAAGTTTTAAGTGGAGATTTATATAGATTGAGGTAGACTTGGAAACGGAGACGGGAGAACCAGAGGAGAAGAAAGAGGAAACACGGACAGAAGGAGAAAGTAAAGTAAAGCAGCCGACTCATGGATAAATTAAAAAGGACAAAGAAGAAAAATTTTAAAAAGAAAAGGAAAAAGGAAAAAAAATACCCTTCAAAAATATATTACTTGACGGAACTCTCGTAGAAAGAATTACTAAACTAACTAAACAACTAAGATACAATAATACAATCATGTTGAAAGGTGAGACAGTAACTAATAAAAGGCTCATGAATCACCTGGAAAAGACAGAAAAGGTGTACTGTGTGTGTGTGTGTGCGTGTGTGTGTGTGCGTGTGCGTGTGTGTGTGTGTCAAGTGGAATGGAAACTTTTAGTGAGCGGAGCGTTTTGTCTGTTTTGATGTTTTTTCTGTAGTTTTATTTATATATTTTTGGCGAGGATGGCTACTGGAGGAGGAAGAGGAGACAGAGGACGAGGAAGAAGAGGAGGAGGAGGAGGAAGAGGAGGAGGTGAGCCTTTGTGTGTGTATGTGTGCATTCATGTGTGTATGTGTTTGTTTGTGCATGTGTGTGTGTGTGTGTGTGTGTGTGTGTGTGTGTGTGTGTGTGTGTGTGTGTGTGTGTGTGTGTGTGTGTGTGTACTCCGAATATCGCTGGATGCAGGAGGAAGGGGAAGAGGAGGAGGAGGAATGGAGGAAGGGTTCGCTGACACCACCCTCCATCTATCCCGGTTCCCCTTATACACACACACGCACACACGTCACACTCAGTTTTGCATATCGACTTGGCCCGCTATTGTTTCACACGGGGCCAGTCAAGCCTAACTCACTCCCTGCAGGACACACAGAAACGCCACCTGCAAGCAAGCACCTCCCCTAACACACACACACACAACAGCTGGTGGAGTAAAGGTTCTGTTCTAGACAAATACACACACACATACACACACAGACTCAGACACATACAGAGGCAATGTCAGCTGATGGTGTTGGTAGTGGTGGTGGTGGTGGTTGTGGTGGTGGCTTTCCTTCTCTCAGGCAAACCAAAAGGGATCATGAAGAGGGATTTGCCTAAGTCGTCAGGTCGTTTAAAGTTTAGAGTCAGATCATGGCGGTCATTTGATACAAGGTCGCCCCGGGAGAGAGGAGAACGGGAAGAGAGAAAGATCATGGTGTGAAAACTTGGAGAAACGAAATACAAGAGAAGAGAACAAAGAATAGCTGAAGGAAAGAGAAGAAGAGACAGATAGATGTTAGTGCAGAAGAGAATCAAGTAAAGAGAATTGAGGAAGAGAGGAAAATCGTTGTGTGAAAACTTGGAGAAACGAAAAACAAGACAAGAGAACAAAGAATAGCTGAAGGAAAGAGAAGAAGAGACGGATAGGTGCTAGTGCAGAAGAGAATCAAGGAAGGAGAATTGAGGAAAAGAAGAAAGTCGTGGTGTGAAAACTTGGAGAAACGAAATACAGGAGAAGAGAACAAAGAATGGCTGAAGGAAAGAGAAGAAGAAACAGATAGATGTTAGTGCAGAGGAGAATCAAGTAAAGAGAATAGAGGAAGAGAGGAAGATCATGGTGTGAAAAATAGAGAAAGGAAGATGAAGAGAGAAAAACTTTTGCAGAACGAAGAAGAGGTGGTTTTTTTTTAACAGCAAAGGAGACAGTTCAAGGGCGTAAGCAAAAATAAAACAATAATGAAAAAAAAGCCCGCTACTTATTGCTCCTGAATAGAGTACAGAGTGGCCAAAAAGAGAGACTAATTTCGGGAGGACAGATAGACGTAAGTGCAGAAAAGAATCATGTTAAGAAAAATGAGTAAGATAATGATGTGAAAACTAACAAAGAGAAGAGAGGAGAAGTATTACGGAAAAAGGAATAGTTAAAGGAAAGAGGGGAGGTAAGATCCGGGTGAAAGTGGAAGCAAAAAGTAAGATATAAAAGAAAATACATTGTGCAAAAACTTATAAAAAAAAACATTGCAAATCGAAGAATAGCTGAAGGAAAGAGAAGAGATAAGAGAAGGTCAAGGTGAGGGTGTAAGTGCAGAAGAAGAAGACAATCAGGTAAAGAGAAAAGAGGAAAAATGATGGCAAGAAGAAAATGAAGAAAAGAGAAAAAGCATTATCGAACAAAGAGTGGCTGAGGGAAAGAGAAGAGGTGGAGAGAAAAAGAGCTAGGTAAAGACAGGTAGAAGCATAGCATTAAAAGAGAGTCGGGTAAAGAGAATTAGGAAAAGAAGAATATAAAAAATCAATCTTAACACAGCTACCAGGAAAAAATTAGTCTTGGAAAAATAGACCAAAAAAGTGATGAGAAAATTATGAAAAAGACCTGCAGAAATAAGAAGTTTCCATTATTTTTACATTATTTTTTTAGTATATCCAATTTTTTTCAGATTTCGTTATTTTTCCCGCATATTTCCATCACTTTTTTGGATTTAATTTCCAGGCTTAGTGTTTTTTTCTGGCAGCTATATTAAAAAATCGATCGAAAAAAGCAATACTGGCGGGATTTGGACCACACGTTACCTCCCCCAAAAAAACATATAAAAAAAAAAAATGGAAAGAACGAAAAAAAGGATATACGGGAGCGTCCACATTTGTTTGTTTGCAGTGCTTTAATCTGGACGCTTTGCTCAATGCCTCGCTGTAGCCCCTTTCATTTATTGGGCGTGTACCTCAGCGGCGTTGCGTGGCGGATCTCGCTGCATTTGGACACTTTTTTTTTTTTTTTTTTTTTTTTTTCTTTTTTTTTTTTACAACAAAGGAGACAGCTCAAGGGCACACAAAAAAGTAAACAATAATAAAAAAATTTAAAAAAGCCCGCTACTCGCTGCTCACACGCAATTTGTCCCCCTACCATTGTTTTCCTTTTATTGTTCAGGGTCTTTTTTTTCCTCAGTCTATCTTTGCGTGTATTTTCTTTTATTGTGGTACTGTTTTATTGTTTTTCCCTTTGTCTTCTTTTTTCCTCAGTCTATCTTTGCGTGTATTTTCTATTATTGGGGTTTTGATTTATTGTTTTCCCTTTGTCTTCTTTTTTCCTCAGTCTTTCTTTGCTTGTATTTTCTTTTATTGGGGTATTGATTTATTGTTTTCCCTTTGTCTTCTTTTGCCTCAATCTTTCTTTGCGTGTATTTTGTTCATTGTGGTATTGGTTCATCGTGTTTTTTTATTTGTTTGTCTAAAAGAAGGAAGAGCAGACGGAGGAGGAGGAGGAGGAGGAGGAGGAGGAGTTTGTTGGTTGCAAGGTTAGTTAATTCAAGACGAGAAAACTGAAAAAAAGAAGTATAGATAATCTGTCCTCTTGCAATCTCCCTATATGTTCTCAATGTCCTTGTATTCTAAAACTGAGGAGTATGAAGAAGAAGAGGAGAAGGAGCAGAAGGAAGAGAAAGAGGAGAAATGGGGACAAGTAGGCACAGGAATGGAGAGAAAAAAATCCACACACAAAACACTAGAAAATAAATTAACATCACCACAATACCACCACCGATCGGAAAGTGTGTGTTTGTGAGCCTGTGTGTATATAGTCCCCAGAGTCACGCGTCCTTATACGAAAAAAGGGGAAGGAAAGAGGAGCTCGTTGGATCGCGGAAAACTTGTGAGTGGCGGACATTACTACCGGGAAGAAACGAGGACGTGCGAGCAGAGGGAGAAGGTTGAAATGAGCCGGCGGTCGACCACTGTTCCTCCGGCAGCCATTACTCACTCTCGTTCAGGAAGGGAAGGAGGAGAAGAAGGAGGAGGAGGAGGAGGTAGCGGGAGTGGGAGGTAAAGATTCTTTCCAGCGGAGTGAGACCTTACTCTTAATGTCTTCTCTTCCCTCGCCTTTATGCAGACTGTTCTCCTCTCGTTTACCTTCATCCTTCATCTTCCTCCTCCTCCTCCTCTTACTCTTCTTCCTTCTCTTTCCTTCCTTTTCATTCTCTACCTTCGCCGTCTTACTCTCACTCTCTAAGGTCCGTGAGGGCAAGACTACTAAACCAGGTAACTCAGGTATAGCTCAAAGGGCTTTATTGTACCTGTAATTCATGTGTTTCTATGTTACAACCCTCCTTCTGCTTCTCCTTCTCGTCTTCCTCTTCCTCCTCCACATCCTTCCCTTTGTTTCGCTGATCACACTGGAGTCTGGTTTGCCCTCCCTCCCTCCCTCTCGCCCCTTCCAAATACACACACACAAGCTCCTGAAGGCAGAGGACCAGGGAAGATTCGCCTAAAACCCCTTGACCTCTGAAGCACGTTAGTCCACGGCTCAGGGCTCCCCACAGGGTCTTCGCCTCGAGTTCGGTGTTGACTCCCTTTGGCTTGAACTTTAGGGGCTGTTGGAGAGGCAGGCAGTCAGGAAGGAAGTTAGAGACAGGGAAGCTTGACGTAATTGGATGTCATATATTTTTGTTCTTTAGTAATAGTGGTGCTGGTTGTGGTACTCGGTCACGTTGATAAAGGGTGAATAAACAGACATAGCAGTAGTGGTAAATGAAAATAGGTCTTGGTTTACAAATACACGTTTCTAGGAGCATGTAAAAAAGATATCCATGTCTAAAAATGAATGAGTGAATAGTTGAATAAAGAAATGAATATGCATCGTGGTCTTATCGTGTTATTTTCTTATCTTCTTTATTGCCTTGTTTATTATCATTACTGTTTGTGGTCATTGCAATATTTCCTGTTCTCAGTATCATCTATTACTTATTTACAACATACCGCCACATTCCTCCTCCTCCTCCTCCTCTCCCTCCACTTTCTCCTCTTCCTCCTCCTTCTCCTCCTCCTCCTCCTCCTCCGTAGCGCAATTTTCCGTGTAAATGTTCGCGGAATTGCGAATTAAGGCAAAAGAGCAGGAGAACGCGATACTAAACATTCCAGGCTTTGTATACAACATTTTTAGTCAGAATTTTTCCTCCCGGCCGTGCCAGCCAGACGGCAAGGCGGCCACCCCTGCCTCGCGCCTGAAGAACCTGTCCCTCGCCCCTGCCACTCACCCCTGCAACGGTGCCCTATATATAACCCTGTTCACCATTAAGGAGGCATAACACCCCTATTCTGTTTACCATTAGAAAGCACAACATCCCTGACCCGCCACCATTTGGACTGAAAATACCCTTACCTTGCTCACCATAACACTTTAATGGTCACAATATTCCCTTATCCATCACTGTTTGGGCTGTCAATACCCCTGCCCTTCTCACCATTTAAAGTTCACACTATTCTCTTTCTCGTCACCATTTAGACTGCCAGTACCCGTGTCCATCATCATTTGGATATAGGGAATAAGAAAGTAGGGGAAGGTGTTTAAAGTCTGCGTTGCAAAGGTGAAGAGAACTGGCAAGGGAACGTGTAGCGAGTTTAGTGCAGGGGAGCAGCGTGAAGGGGGAGAGAGGGAACCAGTTAGCAAGTTAAGTAGGTCAGTGCACATACAAGAAAACAACAACAACAACAACAACAACAAAACATCAGCGTATTGGGAGGGGGGTAACGCTTAAGGTTCAGACCAAGGCATTAACCATACCAACCATCGATGTAACAACCACACTCCCCCATAATGTCACCACCTGAACAGTCAAGCTTCTTCATCAATTGCATTACTACATTAACATACCAAACACCACATCACCAACACCATCATAACAGCCACACTACCTAATCTTATCACTACATCAATCATACAATACACCAGCCTCACCACTACCACAACAACCACACGGCAACCATAAGACCTACACCACCACCATCACCACCATAGCGGCCGGCCAGCATCAGCCCCCCTGGAGAGAGAATGGACAGTCTGAATTTATGGCGGCCAGGGGCTCAGCTGACCAGATTTTTGCCTTGAATAATAGCTGTCGAAGTGCCGAGGTTATGCCGCTTTTATCGATTTCTAAAAGCCCTCTCTCCCTCCGCCTTCCGTGCACCGTGTTGTGAGGGGAGGAAGAGGAGAAAGAAGGAAGAGGGAAGAGAATGAAGAGGACAAAGAGGAGAGAGGAAAGGAGAGGAGACGAGGGAGATGCTAGTGATATATGTTGGATTTCTATATTGATATCTAAATGGTTCCTCTCCCATAACCTTCCGTATACTGTTGTGAGAGGAAAGAGGAAAGAGGAAAGAGGGAGGGAGATGGAGAAGAGGAGAGAGGCAGAGTAAGAAGAAGGAGGAGCAGAGGGAAAATACAAGTGTTATATGTTTGATTTCTTTGTTGGTTTCTAAAAGGCTTCTGTCCATAATACTTCCATTCGCCGAGCTGTGTGAGGAGTAAGGGAAAGGAGGAGGAAACAGAGGCGGGAGAAAAGATACAAGTGTTATATCTTGGGTTTCTTTCTCTATTTGTCCGTGATATAAGGACGTTAACTCTGTTCTTGAAAAGTTAAAGTTCGAAGGCTTCCTGAAACCATGACCAGCGAACGTCTGTGAGATTACTAATGAGGAAGTCTTTAAGGCTGGTATTACAAGATACTTTCGCTTCTTACATCAGCTATTTCTAAAGGTCAAAGGGGGGATCAATCAGGTTCTAATGAGTGTTTTTTTTAGGGTCAGGGTACAGAAGAAGGGTCAAACTACCACCATGGTCATAAAACTACTACTGGAAATCCCCACAACTCCTGCGAAATCCTTGCCAAATAGGTGTTCTTAGGCGGCGAAATGTCTTATAATATGACCCTAAGAGTCTTCGTATTTAATTTAACGTTGCAGCCGTAAGAAAATAATTATGCAGAAAGAAAACGTTTACTGTAAAGACTTTCGAAATTCATGTACAGGCAAGCTCGAACAATTTACAGTTTCGGTGTGTAAGCCGCGCAAAGAATCGCGGCTAATTTAATAATATATAGTCGTGAAAATGATTATGCGAGAGAAAAGTTTTTAAATCACTAATTCCAAGAGAGTGCGAGGAAAAATGTTAATGAGCATCCTCGGTTCTTTTCCGGGAACTTACATGGAAGAAAAAAAGATAGGAAAGTTGATCTTCTTCTTTCTCGTCACGTGATTCCAAACGAGATCAGAAACTTTGGCTCCTTTTTATCTCCCTCTTCACGTGAACTATGAGACAAAGAAGTTATAAAGAAAAGAGTGAGAGGGCATTCCTTTTCGTGTGTTTTCTGCTTAAGTAAAGATCTCTTCTCTCTAATCTTTCAAAACTAGCAAACTTTGACTCATTTTTATCTCCCTCTTCACGTGAACTATGAGACAAAGAAGTGGCCAAAAGAGAGCGCGAGCAGCCCTTCTTTGCGTGTTTTCTGATTAAGTAAAGATCTCTCCGCTCTAATCTTTCAAAACCAGCAAACTTTGGCACTCACGGTCAGCTCCTTAAAGAATATAACTCCTATCGCGTATCTGTGACCTTATATTTAAAGATCTCTTCGCTCTAATCTTTCAAAACCAGCAAACTTTGGCACTCACGGTTAGCTCCTTAAAGAATATAACTCCTATCGCGTATCTGTGACCTTATATATAAAGATCTCTTCTCTCTAATCTTTCAAAACCAGCAAACTTTGGCACTCACGGTCAGCTCCTTAAAGAATATAAATCCTATCGCGTATCTGTGACCTTATATATTTTTCATCCTCTCCGCAGAAGGTGAAGAGGCCGGCGGGGCTACGAAGGGGAGCACAGCGGCGTCATCGTCAGGTGAGTGTCTCAGCTGCCTCACCTTTCCTGCCTCCCGACCCTTCCTGGTGTTCCCATGTCTTTAAAGTACATTAGATATCGCGGAGAATCGAGACCATTACTTTTTTGTCTTTCTTAACCTGAGCACCATTAGAAATCAAGAGGATGTATGAGATTGGGATACGGAAATAGAGGGTAAGAAATAGAAAAAATAGGAAATGGTTACGAAAAAGGAAGAAAACTTTGTACCTGCAGAAAAGAGAACATTACTTAGTTTCTTTCTTACCCAGCGCTCAGGTAGAAATTTAGCATACCTAGCGGGGAAAGGTGCAGGAGATTGAAATAGGGAAACAGAGGGTAAGAGGTAAAAAAAATATAAATGCGTACGAAGGAGAAGGAAAAAATAGTACCTCCGGGATAGAGAATATTAATTTTCCCCCACTTAACCAGAGTTCCGGCAGGGAGAGGTGTATGAGATTGAAATAGGAAAGTAGAGGTTTAGGAGTAGGGAAAAGAGGAAAACTTGCGAAGAGTGAAGAGAAAATAATACCTGCGTGGACCTTCTCACCCAGCCCTCAGGTAGAAATTTAGCATACCTAGCGGGGAAAGGTGCAGGAGATTGAAATAGGGAAACAGAGGATAAGAGGTAAAAATAAATGAAAGTACGCACAAAAGAGAAGGAAAAAGTAGTACCTCCTGGATAGAGAATACTACTTTTTCCACACTTAACCAGAGTTCCGGCAGGGAGAGGTGTATGAGATTGAAATAGGAAAGGAAAAGGTAAGGAGTAGGAAAAAAAATAATACTTGCGAAGAATGAAGAGAAAATGTTACCTGCATGGAGGAGAATATTACTTTTTTTTTCCAACTCAATCTGAACTTAAAAGAATATTTCCAGTGCTGTGTAGGGAAGTGGGATAATATGGCATGGTAGAATAGGGAAATAATGGGGAAGAGTGGGCGTTGGGGAAAGTGCAAGAGAGGTGCTTTTAAACATACAGAAAGGAAGACATTTATGAACATCCACAATTTCATCCCAGTGAATACAAGTGAAGCATGTGTATAAAATCATTCCTTAGATCACAAATGCATCCGTGGCTCTTAACCTTTTTTTTTTTATGGGGGAGAGTCAAGCGTGTGTGTGTCCGCGCGTCCGTCCGTACCTCCATATATTGACCCTCCTTGCAACGTCCGTCCGTGCCTCCACATGTTGACCCTCCTTGCAACGTCCGACCGTGCCTCCACATATTGACCCTCCTTGCAACGTCCGTCCATAGTCATTGCAGGAGTCAAAAGGGGAGACATTTCACGAACCGTCGCCTCATTTCTGACGGAACTTTTCCAATCTCGAGTTACAAAAGTTTGACAAAGGATTTTTTTTTTCACGTGGAAGAGGGGAGGAGGAGGAGGCTGCGTGGGTGGGGTGGGGGGGGGGGGAGGAGGAAAACGAGTGGCCTGGTCTGTTCCTCCCCGCCCCCTACACCATAATTGAGGATCCCCCGGTCTGTATTCCTCGCCAATAGACCTTAATTCATTGGTCTGGGTTGGTCTGTGCAGTCTGGTGTGTATTAAGGAGGGGGAAGTGGGGGGGGGAGGGAGGCGGGAGGAAGGAAGTTAGACGGTTGATCTTAAGCCCACACTCCATCACTCACTGTAAGCCTCACTATATATATATTGCTCTCTCTCTCTCTCTCTCTCTCTCTCTCTCTCTCTCTCTCTCTCTCTCTCTCTCTCTCTCTCTCTCTCTCTCTCTCTCTCTCTCTCTCTCTCTCTCTCTCTCTCTTTCTCTCTCTAGTTCTCTCTCTCTATATCTCTCTCTCTCTCTCTCTCTCTCTCTCTCTCTCTCTCTCTCTCTCTCTCTCTCTCTCTCTCTCTCTCTCTCTCTCTCTCTCTCTCTCTCTCTCTCTCTCTCTCTCTCTCTCTCTCTCTCTCTCTCTCTCTCTCTCTCTCTCTCTCTCTCGCTCTTGCTTTCCCTCTCTCTGCCAAAGCTTCGTTACTCTAACTTAATTACAATCTTGCTGAATTTAGTCCCTTAGCCCCTAACTCTTTAATCTGCGACTCGTGTGCTGATTTCACTACTACAACTACTACTACTACTACTACTACTACTACTACTACTACTACTACTACTACTACTACTACTACTACTACTACTACTACTATTGCTGCTGCTACTACTGCTGCTACTCCTGTTGCTACTACTAATCTACAGCGCATGTTAGTTACCCCATAAAATAACGCAATAGATTCCTAAACCTCCTTCCTGTATATTTTCTTTTCCCCTTTTCCCTCCTTTAACACCCCATTTTTCTCCCAAGTTCTTCCTTTTTTTCCACCTATCTCCTCCTCCTCCTCCTCCTCCTCCTCCTCCTCCTCCTCCTAACATCATTAACTTTCTCCCGTCATCCCTTAATTCTCGGCCTTCTGCTTTCCTTGATAATTAACAGCTAATGTTCCTTAATGTCTATCGGGCTAATGAAGGTTAATCTATTCCTCCGGCCCAACTAAGCACACATATTAATTCCGACTTGATTTTACACTGAACAGACTTGCTGGCTTAGGAGGAGGGAGTTACAGGCGGCGGATTTTTTTTTTTTTTTTTTTTTTTTTTTAGTGTGTGTGTGTGATGGAGGAGGAAACTTAGAAGGAGAGGGAACTTAGTCATATTAGTAAACATTTCTTCGCCCAAGTTCACGTAATTGACTGCTCTTTCGGCCACCTCCTCGGATGCTTTACAGGAGCAGCGAGTAGCAGGCTTTTTTTTATTGTTTCCTTTTTGTGTGCCCTTGTGCTGTCTCTGCTGTAAAAAAAAAATTGACAAGGCTTTCGTAAGTGTTTGGGACATTTCCAGGGGTAGTTTTATGACCCTGGTGGTAGTCTGACCCATCTTCTGTACTGTGAACCTAAAGAAACACTCACTGCAACCCGACTGACCCCCTCTTTGACCTTTAGAAATAGTTGATGTGAGAAGGGAAAATATCTTATAATACCAACCTAAGTTACTGTTAATCTCATTTCTGCTTCCAACCCACTCAACTCCCGCCTACTCAATGCCCTAAACTTCTTACCTAGATATCGCCACCTTCATCTAACCCCTCAACCTCCTGATATCCTTCCCCAAGCATCCCCACTCCCCTATTTTGCCCACTCAACACCCAAACCCCACTTAACCTAAACATTTTATCTATCCTTTTAAACCAATCTCATTTATACATATTTTTTTCCCAAGATTTCCTTTTACTCCCGAAATTGACCTCTCTTTTGGCCACTCTTTACCTCTGTCTGTTGTGGGAGCGGTGAGTAGCGGGGGGGGGGGGGGGTTCTACTTTTTTTGTTGCCCTTGAGCCGTTTCCTTTATTGTGAAAAAAAAAACATCTAAACATTCAAAGACTCATCCTCCTTCTTCAAGCATTCTCATCCCTTCTTTTCCTACTCTGATCCATATCCGTCCTGAAGTATCCTGACCCACACTTATCCACTCTCTCATTTGTCTTCCCTTCCCCTATCCAGCTATCCTTACCCTCCTTCCTTCTCCACTCTACATAACGGCTTAATCTCCTCGTTCCTTAACCACCCCCACAACACCCAATCTCCTCACCTCACTAGTCTCTTCACCGTCCTTCCTTCTCCATCTAATCAACGGCCTAGCCTTCTTCCTACCTTAGTCCATTCCACCACATCGTATCTCCTCATCTACGAAGTCTTCTCTTCTCACTCAGCGGCCTAACATCCTCTTACTTTAACCTATTCCACAACATCCACTGGGGGTCGTATCATCCCCCAAGCCCAAGTCAAGCCAAGTCGCCCAAGAACACATATTTGACAAGGCTTTCGTAGGAGATGTATGCATTTCCAGGAGTAGTTTTATGATCCTGGTGTTAGTGTGATCCTTCTTCTGTACCGTGAAACTAAAGAAACACTCATTAGAACCCGACTGACTCCTTCTTTGACCTTTGGAAATAGTTGATGTGAGAAGCGAATGTGTCTTATAATATTAACCCCAAAATCCTCACCTCACAACTCTCTTCACGTAGCACCCCACACAGCGCCACGCCCCTCTCTGCATCCTCCAGCATCCCTGCCCTCCTCTCTCCGCCTAAATCTTCCCCAACACCTTCCGGGCTCCTGCCAAGTATATAAGTCAGCCTAAGTAATGAACCCGTGGACGAATTATTTCTCACTCAACTTAAGCTTCCTCCAGTTAACTCGAGTCTTTGGGGAAATCTGCAACACCGCCAGGATAAACACACACACACACACACACACACACACACACACACACACGCACACGCACACGCACACGGACATACACATACACAGACAGGCTAAGGCGGTATAATTGGGTGTATCCTTGTATGCTCCCTTGTCCCAGCGCCCCCAAGAGATGGCGCCACCGTAGCCTCGTAAAATTAAACCCGCAGGAAAAGAATTTAGATTACGAGTCGTTGTTATAATTTGGTGTACTTTGTCTTCGCTGTCTCTTTGGTATTTTTGTCTTTGTTTGTTTGTTTGTTTGTTATGTTTCCCCGCTTGTTTGGGTGTTTGTCTGTCTGTCTACTTGCCTTCCTACCTGTTTGCCTGTCTGTTTTTATGTTTTTATGTTTGTCTGTGTCCGTTTGTATATTTTGATGGGTCTGTTTGTTTGTGTGTGTGTGGGTGTGTGTCTTATCTGTCTGTCTGTATGTATCTGTGTCTGTCTCTCTCTCGTCTTAAGTCTGTCTGTCTGTGTGTGTGTTCTCGTATGTCTCTCTTCCTCATTTTTTTATCTCTACCTGTATATCTATCAACCTATCTACCTACTTGTCTATCTATCTATCAGGACACCTCTCCCTCCGAAATTGACCTCTCTTTCGGCCACCTGTTTTGATTCTTTTTTTTAGGAGCAGCGAGTAGCGGGCTTTTTTATTAGTGTTTCTTTTCTTGTGCCCTTGAGCTGTCTCCTTTGTTGTAAAAAAAAAATAATAATCTATCGCTCTCAACAACACATCACAATACGCCCCCTTTCACACACACCTTTCTCCCTCCCCAATAAGAAATCTAATATTAGGCCAAAAGTGATTGCAGGGTTAAATGGTCCTTTGAAGCCTCACCTAAAGCCTTACCTGACCTCACCTTCCATTAATTACCTCCTTTGCCAACCTTCATCACCTCACCTTGACGCCTTGGTTTATTAATGATTATTTTCGTCTTGACTATTATTCTTTTATGCCGTTTTCTTTTGTTTTGGTTTATTTTTTATGTCCTTCTCCTTCCTCTTCTTCATCTTGATCTTATTAGTATTAGTATTAGAATTAGTGTTAGTATTAGTATCAGTAACATTATTATTTTTTATGCCCTTTTCTTTTGTTTTGGTTTATTTTTTTATGTGATAGATTTTGTGGTTTTATATTAGTGTGTTTTAATTTGCTGTTGGTGATGTTGTTGTTGTTGTTGTTATCATCAGTAGCATTATTATTTCAGCTCTATTCTCTTCACACATTACATTACACTTATCAACAAATTCATACGTAACATCATTGTATCACCATTTTGCTCTATTGGGATCGTGCAGCGGAATTTATAACCTTCATATTTCCCGCCAGGTAGAAAATTACCAAACGGCGTGTAAAATTATCGGAGTCCCCCCTTGTTAATATACCGAATGGATTTATGGGCCGAATAATTCATGGTCCCAATGCACCGTAAATGTAGCTGGTGGGGTAGAATTATGTTTCCGCGCCATAAAAATGTGTAGAGAGAGTGTGTGAGGTCAGTGGGAAAGGTTCGCACACGCATATATTATTTTCATAGTGTTATGGCTTATAAAATAGATATGGCATGTATAAGGTGATTTTTTTTTTTGCACGTAATTTAAAGGGTGTTTGTAATGCTCTGTGTTTGTGTTTTATATAGTTTTGTTTTCTCTTTGTTTTTGTTAGTGTTCTTTTTTCCTCTTTTCTTCCTCCTCCTCCTCCTCCTCCTTCTTTGTCTTCTTTTTCTTCTCTCTTCCTTGTGGTACTTTTTACTTCTTTCTTTAGTATTTTTATTTATTTCTCCTCTTCGTCCTCCTTCTTTTCTTCCTCCTTCATTCGCCGTCCTCTTTTTCCTCCTCCATTTCTTCTTCAATTTAGTCTTCTTCTTCGTCTTCTTCTTCCTCTTCTTCTTTTTCTTCTACTTCTTCTTCTTCATCTTCTTCTCCTTCCTCCTCCTCCTCCTCCTCCTCCTCCTCCTCCTCCTCTATTTTTAAACCAAAGAGCAATAACCCAAAAAATATTATATCGAGGCGCCTGGTGTGAGATCTTGAAGCAGGAGGGAAATCCATAACGCATAGGAGATTGGAAATAGCTCTCTCTCTCTCTCTCTCTCTCTCTCTCTCTCTCTCTCTCTCTCTCTCTCTCTCTCTCTCTCTCTCTCTCTCTCTCTCTCTCTCTCTCTCTCTCTCTCTCTCTCTCTCTCTCTCTCTCTCTCTCTCTCTCTCTCTCTCTCTCTCTCTCTCTCTCTCTCTCTCTCTCTCTCTCTCTCCTCTCTCTCTCTCTCTCTTTCTCTCCCTCCCTCCTCCCTCTTCTTCTTTCCTCTCCATCTTTATTTATTCTTTTATTTCTGTTCCTCCTCTCTCTCCTCCTTCCTCCTCCCCTCCCTCCCCCTCTTCTTATTTCCCTTCCATCTTTCTTTATTCTTTTTATTTCCTGTTCCTCTCTCTTTCTCCTTCACATTTTCTCCGAGAGAGAGAGAGAGAGAGAGAGAGAGAGAATATCGGAGGGTAAAATGGAGCAAAAACAAGTAGGCCGCGTGGAAAGTCTTGCCGAACGGAGGAAAGGAGAGAAAAGAATGGAAGAGGAGGAGGAGGGGGTAGGAGGAGGAGAAGAAGAAGGAGGAGGAGGAGGAGGAGGAGGAGGAGGAGGAGACATGATGGGAAACAAAATGAAAGAGAAGTAAAGAATAGATTGTTTATATGAGAGAGAGAGAGAGAGAGAGAATGTTCTGTTATTATCGCTGTCCGTCTGTTTGTTTGTTTGTTTATCATGCGTCTTAAAATACCTCAATTACTTTATACTTTCATCTTTTTTTATTTACTTTTCAATATCTATGTACATTCCTTCTCTCTACCGTAATTTTCTTAGCCTTCTTTATCTTTTTGTGTTTATCTTTTTTTTTTTTTACAGCAAAGGAGACAGTTCAAGGGCACACAAAAAAAGAAAACAATAATGTAAAAAAACCCGCTACTTACTGCTCCTAAATGATTGCAGAGTGGCCGAAAGAGAGGTCAATCTCGGGAGGAGAAGTGTCTGTCTATATATATCTCTCTATCTCTCTGTGTTTACAATTTCCAAATTTTCTTACCTCTGCAGTCACACAAAAAAAGAATAATGAAAAAAAAAAAACGCTACTTACTGCTCCTAAATGATTACAGAGTGGCTGAAAGAGAGGTCAATTTCGGGAGAAGTGTCTGTCTATATATGTATTTCTCTGTCTCTCTATCTCTGTCCAGCGTTAGCAAATTATCGTACTCAGCCACGCAGTACATTATATTTTCCGGTTTCTGACTCAAAGCTATCGCAAACAAACACCAATAAGTAACGCTTGAACGATAACTCTAACTGGAATCTCGTTATCTGTGTGGGTACGAGAGTTCTGGGCCCTGGAACTGATAAATGCGATGTTTTGAGTAGGATAATATGCTAACGCTGTCTATCTCTCTATGTTTACAGAGTCCAAACTTTCTTACCTCTGCCTCTCCCTATTCTTGCTATGTTCTTCCGTTTCCCTCCTATTTATCCTTCCTATCTCCCTCCACTTCATATTCACCCTCTACTTGCTTTTATCTCTCTCTACGTCCTTTCTCTCTCGATTCTCACACTTTCCAAACCCTTCCTGTTTCTCTGTTTCCTTCCTCTCGCCATATTCACCCTTTTCTCTACTATTCCTCTCTTTATCCACGTTCTGTCTGTCTATATTCACTCTCTCTAGGCTTTTCTGCATTTGTATTTGCTATTTCTCTCATTTCTGTCCCTGAGAAATAGATATAAGTAAGCTTTGTTTAGTTCGATTTTTCATTCTTATGTTTTCTTATATATTTCATCTCGCTACCTCCATTTTTTAGTCCATATTCACTATTTTCAGCTTTTCCTACTTTTGCATATCATATATTTTTCTGACTTCTACCATTGAGAAAAAAAAATATTCTGTCTATTTCGTCACTTCAGTCTTACATTCTCATATACATATCATTTCTGTACCTCCTTTTATCTTCAATAGTCACCCATTACAACACTTTCACATCTATATTCCCT